>NW_017200855.1:0-6877 GCF_001704415.2 Capra hircus | reverse complement strand
CGTGTGTCTCCTGCATTTTCTGAGCCTTGAACACATCCTTAGGTCAGAACAAGGGAAGCCTGCGCGGAGTGTGTCTGAGGGGGTCGGGTCATGCTGGGGTCCAATAGACCCGTACCTCAATAGACCCCAGGACAACAGCGGGGGCTCCCCCTGGCCTTCCGAAATGCCAAAGCGAGAAGCAAAGCTAGCTCTATCAGAAGAAGAAAAGAGCAATCGGATGGATGTTCAGGCTGTTGCTGCCGCACCACTTCAGGGTCCCCCAGAGGAACAGGCGCCCTGTGGCCCTAGGTCCGATATGCAGGTTAACACACAGGGTGTGTCCCCATAGGAGCCCAAGAATTTTCCTGACAGACCTAGGCTCACTAGAGCTCTCCCACAGGGCAAAAGGGGTAGAACAGACTGTGGATGTGACTCTGCCTTTCCCAGCGAGCATGGGGCCCTCCCTACGCCCCGGGCTCCAGGGAAAATTGTCCCTGAAAAATGACCTCAAGAAGCGCTTTTCCAGCAGGCTGGGATGCAGAGTTCACAGGATGCGGGGAAAGTGATCGTCCTTCAGGGAAGAAGAGGCAGCCACCCAGTGTGTGTTTGCAAGCCTGTATTTGGAAGAAACTGGTTAGCTCCTTCAAGGGGAGACCTCCAGGTCTGCTCAGAGGACCGAAATTCCAGAGGCAGCACCATGCATCTCCCCTGTCCTTTCTGAGCCTTGGAAAGACATTCCTAGCTTATAGCGGTATTGCTCATGAAGAAGCAGGATGCAGGAATGTGTCAGACATGACTGGGTGCCTTCCTGGGTTCAGCTCCGTGAGGGGCCTTTCCACTCAAAGTAGGTCCCATGCCTCCTTGGGGAGGAAGTGGGGCCCGCTTGCCTCCAAATTGCAAAGGCTGGAACAAAGCTAGTTCTATCAGAGGTAAGAAAAGAGCAATTGGATGGATGTGGAAGCTGTTGCTGGGCCGCACTGCTTCAGGCCCCCCACCCCTCCGCCCCCGAGAGAAACAGGCGCCCTGTGGCCCCTAGGTCCTGGATGCAGTTTCACACATAGAATGTGTCCCCATAGGAGCCAAGAATTTTTCCTGACAGACCTAGGCTCACTAGAGCTCTCCTACAGAGCAAAGGGGATGGGACAGATGTGTGGCTGTGGCTCTGCCTTTCCCTGGGAGTGTGGAGCCGCTCCCTATGGCCCTGGGCTCCAGGGAAATTGCCCCTGAATAATGACCTCCAAGAAGCGCTTTTCCAACTGGCTGAGACGTGGAGTTCTCAGGATGCAGGGAAAGCGAGTGTCCTTCGGGGAAGCAAAGGCAGTCACCTGTTATCATGACTTACTAGAATAGTAGGTACCTTCTCCGGTTGGGCAGAGGCCTTCCCTACCTGATCTGAAAAAGAAAACGAAGTAGCTCGCTGATTTGAGAAATAATTCCCAGACTTGGGTTTCCAACCAGTATAGAATCCGACAATGGCCCTGTCTTTGTAGCCGCGTTAATTAACAGGTATGTGAAGTTCTAAATATCAGTGGAAATTACATACACCATATAGGCCCCAGTGTTCTGGAATGGTGGAAAGAAACAACCAAACTCTTGAAGAGACACTTTCAAAATGGATCATAGAGACTGACTGTACGTGGATGGGCTTGCTTCCGGCAGACTTACTCATATTACGGGTAACCGCACGTTCCCATAGTTGTTGTCCTTATGAAATTTTCTATGGGAGACCCCCTCCCACAGTGAGGCAGGTGTTAGGAGATTTGCCACAAGTAAGGGGGGTGGGATTTCACAGCAGATGGAACAATTAGGTAAGGTAATAAATCAGGTAACTAAGTTTGTATAAAAAAGAATATCATTCCCCCTTGAGGAACAGATTCATGAATTTGCTCAGTGATCAGGTGTGGCTCAATGACTGGAAACACAATTCCTTGGCCTGACATCGGAAAGGTCCTTATACTGTTGTTTTAGCCACAATTCTGAAAGAGATGGGAATACCAGACCACCTAACCTGCCTCTTGAGAAATCTGGATGAAGGTCAGGAAGCAACAGTTAGAGTAGGACATGGAACAACAGACTGGTTCCAAAAGGAAAAAGAGTATGCAAAGGCTGTATATTGTCACCCTGTTTATTTAACTTATATGCAGAGTACATCATGAAAAATGCTGGGATGGAAGATACATGAGCTGGAATCAAGATTGCCTGTAGAAATATCAATAAACTTAGATATGCAGACGACACCACCATTATGGATAAATGTGAAGAGGAACGGGTATGTCGGGAAATTCTTGAGTTGCAGCAAGGGTGTGAAGGACCCTTTGGAAGTTCCAGAGGTTAGGTGTGGTTAGTCTCGAGATGCCTCAGCAGAAATGGGCCTCATGTCGCCTGGAATGGAGAGGCTCCTGGATATTCCCGAGTTTCAGCAGGTGCTCTCGAGTTACGACAGGGACTTCAGGGACCCGCTCTGGCGGCCGCAGGAAACGCCAGTCATCATGCGTGTTGCTAGGGGCCTCTCGTGATTCCTCTCCCGTCGATGCCGGGGCCTAAGACCTTGTGTGGAGTCGGGGCCGGAACCTGAGGATTCCTCTCCAGTGCTGACATGGATTTTGTGGTACTTCTCGAGTCTCCACAAGGGAGTCAGGCCTCGTCTCGAGTGGGGGCATGAGCGTGACATTTCCTCCCATGATGTAGCAGCAGTGTCACGCTTCCCCATCCCTGGACCAAGGGATCTGTGGCTTTCCCTCGAGTCTTTCCCACTAGGCTTTCCCACAGGGCTGTCCCACGTGTGACGGTGGTGTGAGTCGATCCTCGGCATGAAGGCCAAGGCAGTGCAGGGAAAACAGGTTCCTGTGGAATGGACTGAGACATCTGGGTGAGTCTCGGAATGGTGGCACGACCCTGCAGTTCCTCTCCCCTTTCCTTTGGAGAGCGCCTCCTCTTGAGATGCGATGGGAATGCCGGGAATTCTTTCCCGACCAATCAGGGAAAGGATCGCACATCTCGAGCTACGAGCCGGAAACGGAGCTCCTCTGGATGTGGCCGGGACACTCGTGCTTCCTCTTGAGTGGAGACGGGTATGTCGGGGAACTTCTTGAGTTGCTGCAAGGGTGTGAAGGACCCTTTGGAAGTTGCAGAGTTTAAGTGTGCTTAGCCTTGAGATGTGTCAGCGGAAATAGGCTTCATTTTGCCTGGAGGGAGAACATCCTTGATTTTCTCCAGTTGCGGCAGGTGCTCTCGACTTACGACGGGGACCGCAGGGACCCGCTCTGGTGGCCTCAGGAAAGGCCAGTCAAGATCCAAGACACACTGGAGAGGAGAGACATCACGAGAGGCTCCCGAGCAACTCGCATGGGGACTGGCCTTTCCTGAGGCCACCAAAGCGGGTCCCTGAGGTCCCCGTCGTAAGTCGAGAGCACCTGGCGCAACTCGAGAAAATCCAGGAGGTTCTCCCCTCCAGGCGAGATGAGACCCATTCGCGCTGAGGCATCTCGAGGCTAATCACACCTAACCTCTGGAACTTCCAAAGGGCCCTTCACACCCTTGCTGCAACTCAATAAGTTCCCCGACATACCCGTTTCCACTCGAATGGAAGCACAAGAGTCCCGCCCACAACCAGAAGAGCCCCGTTTCAGTCTCATAGCTCGAGAGGAGGGATCCTTTCCCTGCGTAGTCGGGAAAGAATTTCCGGCGATCCCGTCGCATCTCAAGAAGAGGTGCTCTCCACAGGAAAGGCGAGAGGAACTCAGGGTCGTGCCACCATTCCCAGAGCCCCCAGATGTGTCAGTCGATTCCAGGGAAACCTGTTTCCCCCGCAATGCCTCGACTTTCAAGCCGAGGATCGACTCAGACCTCGGTGGCACGTGGGACAGCCCTGTGAAAAGCCTAGTGGGAAAGCCTCGTGGGAAAGCCTACAGAGAAAGCCACAGATCCCTGGATCCACGCAAAGGGAACCGTGACACTGCTGCTAAAGCTCGGGAGGAAAGCGCACGTGCACGCCACACTCGCGACGAGGACTGACTCCCCTGGGAGACTCCAGAAGTACCCCAAGATCCATGTCAGAACTGGAGAGGAATCCTCAGGTTCCGGCACCGACTCCACACAAGGTCTCAGGCCCCGGCATAGACGGGAGAGGAATCAATAGAGGACCCCGAGCAACTCGCATGGGGACAGGCCTTTCCTGAGGCCAGCAGAGCGGTTCCCTGAGGTCCCGTCGTAAGTCGAGAGCACCTGCAGCAACTCGAGAAAATCCAGGAGGTTCTCCCCTCCAGGCGAGATGAGGCCCATTTCCGCTGAGGCGTCTCGAGGCTATTCGCACTTAACCTCTGGAAGCTCCAAAGGGTCCTTCACACCCTTGCTGCAACTCAAGAAGTTCCCCGACATACCCGTCTCCACTCGAGAGGAAGCACGAGAGTCCCGCCCACATCCAGAGGAGCCCCGTTTCCCCCTGCTAGCTCGAAAGAAGTGATCCTTTCCCTGCGTGGTCGGGAAAGAATTCCCGGCATTCCCGTCGCATCTCAAGAGGAGCGCTTTCCACAGGAAAGGCGAGAGGAACTCCAGGGTCGTGCCACATTCACAGAGTTCCCCAGATGTCTCACTCCATTTCAGGGAAACCTGTTTTTCCTGCACTGCCTCGACTTTCAAGCCGAAGATCGACTCACACCATGGTGGCACATGGGACAGCCATGTGGAAAGCCTCGTGGGAAAGCCTCGTGGGAAAGCCTCGAGGGAAAGCCATAGATCCCTTGATCCACGCTAAGGGAAGCGTGACAGTGCTGCTACAGCTCGGGAGGAAAGCGCACGTGCATGCCCCACTCGAGACGAAGACTGACTCCCCTGGGGAGACTCCAGAAGTCCCCCAAGATCCATGTCAGCACTGGAGAGGAATACTCAGTTTCCGGCACCGACTCCACACAAGGTCTTAGGCCCCGGCATCGACGGGAGAGGAATCCCGAGAGGCCCCTGAGCTACTCGCATGGGGACTGGCCTTTCCATGGGCCACCAGAGCGGCTCCCTGACATCCCCGTCTTAAGTCGAGAGCACCTGCCGCCACTCGAGAAAATCCAGGAGGTTCTCCCCTCCAGGCGAGTGAGGCCCCATTACCGCTGAGGGCTCTCGATGCTAATCACACCTAACCTCTGGAACTTCCAGAGGGTCCTTCACACCCTTGCTGCAACTCAAGAAGTTCCCCGACATACCGTCTCCACTCGAGAGGAAGCACGAGAGTCCCGCCCACATCCAGAGGAGCCCCGTTTCCGCCTCCTAGCTCCAGAGGAGGGATCCTTTCCCTATGTGGTCGGGAAAGAATTCCCGGCGTTCCCGTCGCATCTCAAGAGAAGGAGCTCTCCACAGTAAAGGCGAGAGGAACTCCAGGGTCGTGCCACCATTCCCAGAGTCCCTCAGATGTCTCAGTCCATTCAGGGAAATATTTTTCCCTGCTTGGCTCGACTTTCAAGCCGAGGATCGACTCACACCACGGTGGCACGTGGGACAGCCCTGTGGGAAAGCCTCGTGGGAAAGCCTCGTGGGAAATAAAGCCTCGAGGGAAAGCCACAGATCCCTTGATCCACGGGAAGGGAAGCATGACACTGCTGCTAGAGCTCAGGAGGAAAGTGCACATGCATTCCCCACTCGAGACGAGGAGTGACTCCCCTGTGGAGACTCCAACAGTCCCCCAAGATCCATGTCAGCACTGGAGAGGAATCCTCAGGTTCCGCACCGACTCCACACAAGGTTTTAGGACCCGGCATCGACGGGAGAGGAATCCTGAGAGGCCCCCGAGCAACTCCCAAGTGGACTGGCCTTTCCTGAGGCCACCAGAGCGGTCCCTGAAGTCCCCGTCGTAAGTCGAGAGCACCTGCCGCAACTCGAGAAAATCCAGGAGGTTCTCCCCTCCAGGCGAGATGAGGCCCATTTCCGCACAGGCGTCTCGAGGCTAATCACACCAGCCTCGGTAAATTCCAAAGGGTCCTTCACACCCTTGCTGCAGCTCAAGAAGATCCCCGACATACCCGTCTCCGCTCGAGAGGAAGCAGGAGAGTCCTGCCCACATCCAGAGGAGCCCCGATTCCGCCTCAAAGCTCGAGAGGAGGAATCCTTTCCCTGCGTGTGCGGGAAAGAATTCCCGGCGTTCCCGTCACATCTGAAGTGGAGGCACTCTCCACAGGAAAGGCGAGAGGAACTCCAGGTTCGTGCCACCATTCCCAGATTCCCCCAGATGTCTCAGTCCATTCCAGGGAAAACAGTTTTCCTTGCACTGCCTCGACTTTCAAGCCGAGGAGCGACTCACACCACGGTGGCACGTGGGACAGCCCTGTGGGAAAGCCTCCTGGGAATGCGTCGTGGGAAAGCCTCGAGGGAAAGCCACAGATCCCTTGATCCAGGCGAAGGAAGCATGACACTGCTGCCACAGCTCCGAGTAAGCGCAAGTGCATGCGCCCACTCAAACGAGGACTGACTCCCCTAGGGAGACTCCAGAAGTACCCCAAGATCCATGTCAGCACTGCAGAGGAATCCTCAGGTTCCGGCACCGACTCCACACAAGGTCTTAGGCCCGGCATCGATGGTAGAGGAATCCCGAGAGGCCCCCGAGCAACTCGCATGTGGACTGGCCTTTCCTGAGGCCACCAGACGGGTCCCTGAGTCCCCGTCGTAAGTCGAGAGCACCTGCCGCAACTCGAGAAAATCCAGGAGGTTCTCCCCTCCAGGCGAGATGAAGCCCATTTCCGCTGAAGCGTCTGGAGGGCTAATCACACCTAACCTTCTTGAACTTCCAAAGGGTCCTTCACACCCTTGCTGCAACTCAAGAAGTTCCCCGACATACCCGTCTCCTCTCGATAGGAAGCACGAGAGGTCCCGCCCACATCCAGAGGAGCCCCTTTCCGCCTCGTAGCTCGAGATGTGG
>NW_017200854.1:0-6877 GCF_001704415.2 Capra hircus | reverse complement strand
GGGAAAGAATTCGTGGCTTTCCTGTCGGCATTTCAAGAGGAGGCGCTCAACACAGGAAGGCGAGAGAATTCCAGGGTCGTGCCACCATTCCCAGAGTCCCCAGATGTCTCAGTCCATTCCAGGGAAACCTGTTTTCCCTGCACTGCCTCGACTTTCAAGCTGAGGATCGACTCACACCACGGTGGCACGTGGGACAGCCCTGTGGCAAAGCACGTGGGAAAGCCTCGTGGGAAAGCCTCGAGGGAAAAGCCACAGATCCCTTGATCCACGCGAAGGGAAGCGTGACACTGCTGCTAGAGCTTGGGAGGAAAGAGCACGTGCATGCCCCCACTCGAGACGAGGACTGACTCCCTGGGGAGACTCCAGAAGTACCCAAGATCCATGTCAGACTGGAGAGGAATCCTCAGGTTACGGCACCCACTCCACACAAGATCTTAGGCCCCGGCATCGAGGGAGAGGAATCCCGAGAGGCCCCCGAGCAACTCGCATGGGGACTGGCCTATCCTGAGGCCACCAAGCGGGTGCCTGAGGTCCCCGTCGTAAGTCGAGAGCACCTGCCGCAACTCGAGAAAATCCAGGAGGTTCTCCCTCCAGGCGAGATGAGTCCCATTTCCGCTGAGCCGTCTCGAGGCTAATCACACCTAACCTCTGGAACTTCCAAAGGGTCCTTCACACCCTTGCTGCAACTCAAGAAGTTCCCCGACATACCAGTCTCCACTCGAGAGGAAAGCACGAGAGTCCCGCCCACATCCAGAGGAGCCCCGTTTCCGCCTCCTAGCTCGAGAGGGGTTCCTTTCCCCTGCGTGGTCGGAAAGAATTCCCGGCGTTTCCGTCGCATCTCAAGAGGAGGCGCTCTCCAAGGAAAGGTGAGAGGAACTCCAGGGTCGTGCAGCCAATTCCCAGAGTCCCCCCAGATGTCTCAGTCCACTGCAGGGAACCTGTTTTCCCTGCACCTGCCTCGACTTTCAAGCCAAGGATCGACTCACACCACGGTGGCACGTGGGACAGACCCTGTGGGAAAGCTCGTGGGAAAGCCTCGTGGGAAAGCCTCGAGGGAAAGCCTCGAGGGAAAGCCACAGATCCCTTGATCCAAGCGAAGGGAAGCGTGACACTGCTGCTACAGCTCGGAGGAAATCGGCACGTGCAGGCCCCAGTCGAGACGAGGACTGACTCCCCTGGGGAGACTCAGAAGTACCCCAAGATCCATGTCAGCAATGGAGAGGAATCCTCAGGTTCCGGCACCGACTCCACACAAGGTCTTAGGCAGTGGCATCCACGGAGAGGAATCCCGAGAGGTCCGAGCAACTCGCATGGGGACCGGGCCTTTCCTGAGGCACCAGAGCGGGTCCCTGAGGTCCCCCGTCGTAAGTCGAGAGCACCTGCCGCAACTCGAGAAAATCCAGGAGGTTCTCCCCCCACCAGGCGAGATGAGGCCCATTTCCCGCTGAGGCGTCTCGAGGCTAATCACACCTAACCTCTGGAACTTCCAAAGGGTCCTTCACACCCTTGCTGCAACTCAAGGTTCGCCCGACATACCAGTCTCCACTCGAGAGGAAGCAGGAGAGTTCCCGCCCACATCCAGAGGAGCCCCGTTTCCGCCTCCTAGCTCGAGAGGAGGGATCCTTTCCCTGCGTGGTCGGGAAAGAATTCCGGCGTTCCCGTCGCATCTCAAGAGGAGGCGCTCTCCACAGGAAAGGCGAGAGAAACTCCAGGGTCGTGGCACCATTCCCAGAGTCCCCCAGATGTCTCAGTCCATTCCAGGGAACCTGTTTCCCTGCACTGCTGCGACTTTCAAGCCGAGGAGCGACTCACACCACGGTGGCACGTGGGACAGCCCTGTGGGAAAGCCTCGTGTGAAAGCTCTGGGATAGCCTCGTGGGAAATCCTCGAGGGAAAGCCACAGATCCCTTGATCCACGCGAATGGAAGCGCGACACTGCTGCTACAGCTTCGGAGGAAAGCGCACGTGCATGCCCCCACTCGATACGAGGACTGACTCACTGGGGAGACTCCAGAAGTACCCCAAGATGCATGTCAGCCTGGAGAGGAATCCTCAGGTTCCCGGCCCGACTCCACACAAGGTCTTAGCCCTGGCATCGACGGGAGAGGAACAGCGACAGGCCCTCTAGCAACTCGCATGGGGACTGGCCTTTCCTGAGGTCACTAGAGCGGGTCCATGAGGTCCCCCGTCGTAAGTCAAGAGCACCTGCCGCAACTTGGTAAAATCCAGGAGGTTCTCCCCTGCAGGCGAGATGAGGCCCGTTTCCACTGAGGTGTCTCGAGGCTAATCACACTTGACCCTCTGGAATTTCCAAAGAGTCTTTCACACCATGCTGCATCTCAAGAAGTTCCCCGACATACCTGTCTCCACTCAAGAGGAAGCAACGAGGTCCCGGCCACATCCAGAGGAGCTCCGTTTCTGGCTCGTAGTTCGAGAGGACGGATCCTTTCCCTGCTTGGTGGGGAAAGAATTCCCGGCATTCCCATCGCATCTCAAGAGGAGGCGCTCTCCAAAGGAAAGGGAGAGGAACTGCAGGTCGTGCCACCATTCCAAGACTCCCCCAGATATCTCAGTCCGTTCCACAGGAACCTGTTTTCCCTGCACTGCCTCGGCTTTCACGGCCGAGGATCGACTCACACCACCGTGACACGTGGGACAGCCCTGTGGGAAAGCCTCGTGGGAAAGACTCGAGGGAAAGCCACAGATCCCTTGGTCCACGCAAGGGGAAGCATGACACTGCTGCTACAGCATGGGAGGAAAGGGCACGCTCATGCCCCCACTCGAGACGAGGCCCTGACTCCTTTGTGGAGACTCCAGAAGTACCCCAAAATCCATGTCAGCACTGGAGAGGAATCCTCAGCTTCCGGCCCGACTCCACACAAGGTCTTAGGCCCCGGCATCGACGGGAGAGGAATCACGAGAGGCCCCCTAGCAACACGCATGATAACTGGCCTTTCCTGCGGCCGCCAGAGCGGGTCCTGAATCCCGTCGTAACTCGAGAGCACCTGCTGAAACTCGGGAATATCCAGGAGCCTCTCATTCCAGGCGACATGAGGCCCATTTCCGCTGAGGCATCTCGAGACTAACCACACCTAACCTCTGGAACTTCCAAAGGGTCCTTCACACCTTGCTGCAACTCAAGAAGTTCCCCGACATACCCGTTCCTCTTCACGTTCTGCATAATGGTGGTGTCATCTGCATATCTAAGTTGATTGATATTTCTACCGGCAATCTTGATTCCAGCTTATGTATCTTCCATCCCAGCATTTTTCATGATGTACTCTGCATAGAAGTTAAATAAACAGGGTGACAATATACAGCCTTGACATACTCCTTTTCCTTTTTGGAACCAGTCTGTTGTTCCATGTCCTGCTCTAACTGTTGCTTCCTGACCTTCATCCAGATTTCTCAAGAGGCAGGTTAGGTGGTCTGGTATTCCCATCTCTTTCAGAATTGTGGCTAAAACAACAGTATAAGGACCTTTCCGATGTCAGGCCAAGGAATTGTGTTTCCAGTCATTGAGCCACACCTGATCACTGAGCACAAATTCATGAATCTGTTCCTCAAGGGGGAATGATATTCTTTTTTATACAAACTTAGTTACCTGATTTATTACCTTACCTAATTGTTCCATCTGCTGTGAAATCCCACCCCCTTACTTGTGGCAAATCTGCTAACACCTGCCTCACTGTGGGAGGGGGTCTCCCATAGAAAATTTCATAAGGACAACAACTGTGGGAACGTGCGGTTACCCGTAATATGAGTAAGTCTGCCGGAAGCAAGCCCATCCATGTACAGTCAGTCTCTATGATCCATTTTGAAAGTGTCTCTTCAAGAGTTTGGTTGTTTTCTTTCCACCATTCCAGAACACTGGGGCCTATATGCTGTATGTAATTTCCACTGATATTTAGAGCTTCACATACCTGTTAATTAACGCGGCTACAAAGACAGGGCCATTGTCGGATTCTATACTGGTTGGAAACCCAAGTCTGGGAATTATTTCTCAAATCAGCGAGCTACTTCATTTTCTTTTTCAGATCAGGTAGGGAAGGCCTCTGCCCAACCGGAGAAGGTACCTACTATTCTAGTAAGTCATGATAACAGGTGACTGCCTTTGCTTCCCCGAAGGACACTCGCTTTCCCTGCATCCTGAGAACTCCACGTCTCAGCCAGTTGGAAAAGCGCTTCTTGGAGGTCATTATTCAGGGGCAACTTCCCCTGGAGCCCGGGGCCATAGGGAGCGGCTCCACACTCCCAGGGAAAGGCAGAGCCACAGCCACACATCTGTCCCATCCCCTTTGCTCTGTAGGAGAGCTCTAGTGAGCCTAGGTCTGTCAGGAAAATTCTTGGCTCCTATGGGGACACATTCTATGTGTGAAACTGCATCCAGGACCTAGGGGCCACAGGGCGCCTGTTTCTCTCGGGGCGGAGGGGTGGGGGGCCTGAAGCAGTGCGGCCCAGCAACAGCTTCCACATCCATCCAATTGCTCTTTTCTTACCTCTGATAGAACTAGCTTTGTTCCAGCCTTTGGCAATTTGGAGGCAAGCGGGCCCCACTTCCTCCCCAAGGAGGCATGGGACCTACTTTGAGTGGAAAGGCCCCTCACGGAGCTGAACCCAGGAAGGCACCCAGTCATGTCTGACACATTCCTGCATCCTGCTTCTTCATGAGCAATACCGCTATAAGCTAGGCATGTCTTTCCAAGGCTCAGAAAGGACAGGGGAGATGCATGGTGCTGCCTCTGGAATTTCGGTCCTCTGAGCAGACCTGGAGGTCTCCCCTTGAAGGAGCTAACCAGTTTCTTCCAAATACAGGCTTGCAAACACACACTGGGTGGCTGCCTCTTCTTCCCTGAAGGACGATCACTTTCCCCGCATCCTGTGAACTCTGCATCCCAGCCTGCTGGAAAGCGCTTCTTGGAGGTCATTTTTCAGGGACAATTTTCCCTGGAGCCCGGGCCGTAGGGAGGGCCCCATGCTCGCTGGGAAAGGCAGAGTCACATCCACAGTCTGTTCTACCCTTTTTGCCCTGTAGGAGAGCTCTAGTGAGCCTAGGTCTGTCAGGAAAATTCTTGGCTCCTATGGGGACACACCCTGTGTGTTAACCTGCATATCGGACCTAGGGGCCACAGGGCGCCTGTTCCTCTCGGGGGGGACCCTGAAGTGGTGCGGCCCAGCAACAGCCTGAACATCCATCCGATTGCTCTTTTCTTCCTTCTGATAGAGCTAGCTTTGCTTCTCGCTTTGGCATTTCGGAAGCCAGGGGGAGCCCCACCGCTGTTGTCCTGGGGTCTATTGGAGGTACCGGGTCTATTGGACCCCAGCATGGCACCCGACCCCCCTCAGACACACTCCCGCAGCCTCCTTCCCCATGGGCAGGACTGTTCTGACCTAGGAATGTGTTCCCAAGAGAAAATGCAGGGAGACACACGGCCCTGACTCTGGAACTGAGGCCGTTGGAGCAGGCCTGGAGGTCTGACGTCTGAGACGCCAAACACTTGCTGCAAGATACAGGTGTGAAAACACACTCTCTGGGGGCTGCCTTTCCTTCCTCCAAGGAAGAGAGCTTTTTTCCAGTCTCCTCCGTGCTGAGTCATACAAGGCTGGAAAGGTCTGGCTTCGAGGGCATTTCTCAGCGGCAATGGCCCCTGAGGCGCCTGCACCCAGGGAGGGATCCTACCTCAGGGGAAGTCAAAGCAAACCTCCAAACAGCTGTTCTCTCATGTTTCCTCTGCAGGAGGGAGCTAGTGAGCCCAGGTCTGTCTGGAACGTTCTTGGATCCTGCGGGGAAATCATCCTGGGAGCCCACCTGGATACCAGTCGTAGGGGCTAAAATTCGGCATTTTCCTTCCTTGGAGCCCTAACGCAGTACAGCCTAGCAACTGCTTGAAAATCCATCCTGTTGCTGTTTTCTTCCCTCTGACAGAGCGAGCTTTGCTCCCCATTTTGGGAATTTCAGAAGCAAGGTGGTGGCCTGCAACTCCTTGCCTGGGGTCCATTGGAGTGCAAGGTGCCCTCGACCAGGTGACCCCAGCATGACACCTGGCCCCCTCAGACACACTCCCGCAGCCTGCTTCCCCATGGGCAGGACTGCTCTCACCTAGGAATGTGTTTGCAAGGCCAGGAAACTGCAGGAGACACAAGGCCCTGATTCTGGCATTGAGTCTGTTGGAACAGGCCTGCAGGTCTTCTGTCTAACAAGCCAAACACTTGCTGCAAGATACAGGCCTGAAAACACACTCTTGGGCTGCCTTTCCTTCCTCCAAGGAAGAGAGTTTTCTCAGCCTCCTGTGGGCTGAGAGTCACACAGGGCTGAAAAGCAGCTTGCTGGGAGATTATTTTTTTTCATTGGCCATGGCCTGAGGCCCTGTGCTCAGGGAGGGCTCCTCCCTCCCAGGGAAAGTCAAAGGAAGCTCCCAAACGGCTGTTCAATCATGTTTCTGAGAGAGTCATTGCCAAGGCAGGTTTCTAAGAAAGTTCAAGGGTCCCCAAGGAGAGAGGGGTCTAGAATTCTCAAGGAGGAAGGAAGGACAAACTGTTTTTCGCTCTACATTCTTAGGATTATATAACAATCATGCATCCTTCTTGAGGACGGTCTCTGGAAAAAACCTTCTGGCTAATCCTGTATCTTAAAATGTCAATTATGGGAGTAGGTCTAGTGAGTCTTTACAACCTCCAGACATTCTTTTGTTTTCGTTGTCATAACTTATTGGAGAGTATATAACTCCATTACTAACACTAGCAAGGGGGTACGCTTTTCTGCCCCTTGTGATGTCTCTGTCAGAAGCTTTCTCTATCTCCTTTATCCTTTAATAAAACTCTATTGCACAAAGCTCTGAGCAATCAAGCCTCGTCTTGGCCCTGGATTGAATTCTTT
>NW_017200853.1:0-6877 GCF_001704415.2 Capra hircus | reverse complement strand
GCCTTACGGGCCAGGGCATTGATGGGAGTGAAATCCCGAGAGGCCCTCGAGCCACTCGCATGGGGACTGGCCTTCCTGAGGCCACCAGAGCGAGTCCCTGAGGTCCCCGTCATAAGGCAGGAGCACCTGCCACAACTCGAGAAAATCCAGGAGGTTCTTCCTTCAGACGAGATGAGGCCCATTTCCACAGAGGCGACTCGAGGCTAATCACACCTAATCTCTGGACTTTCAAAGGGCCCTTCACACCCTTGCTGCAACTCAAGAAGTTCCTGACATACCCGTCTCCACTCGAGAGGAAGCACGAGAGTCCCGCCCACATCCAGAGGAGGCCTGTTTCCGCCTCCTAGCTCGACAGGAGGGATCCTTTCCCTGCGTGTTCGGAAAAGAATTCCTGGGTTCCCGTAACATATCAAGAGGGGGCGCTCTCCACAGGAAAGGCGAGAGGAACTCCAGGGTCGTGCCACCATTCCCAGAGTCGCCAGCATGATCTCCAGTCCATTCCAGGGAAGCCTGTTTCCCCGGCACTGCCTCGACTTTCAAACCGAGGATTGAATGACACACGGTGGCACGTGGGACATCACTGGGGGAAAGCCTCGTTGAAAAGCCTGGTGGGAAAGCGTCGTGGGAAAGCCTCATGGGAAAGCCTCGAGGGAATGCCATAGATCCTATGATCCACGGGAAGGGAAGCGTGACACTGCTGCTCAGCTCGGGAGGAAAGCGCACGTGCATAACCCACTGGAGACGAGGACTCACTCCCTGGGGAGAATTCAGAAGTACCCCAAGAGCGATGTCAGCACTGCAGAGGAATTCTCAGTTTCCGACACCAACTCCACCAAGGTCTTAGGGCCCGGCATCGATGGGAGAGGAATCCCGAGCGGCCCCCGAGCAAATCGCATGGGGACTGGCCTTTCCTGAGGCCACCAGAGCGTGTCCCTGAGGTCCCTGTCGTAAGTCGAGAGCACCTGCCGCAACTCGAGAAAATCCAGGAGGTTCTGCCCTCCAGGCGAGATGAGGCCCATTTCGCTGAGGCGTCTAGAGGCTAATCACACCTAATCTCTGGAACTTCAAAGGGTCCTTCACACCCTTGCTGCAACTCAAGAATTTCCACGACATACCCGTCTCCACTCGAGAGGAAGCACAAGAGCTCCGCTCACATCCAGAGGATCCCCGTGTCCGCGCTCGTAGCTCGAGAGGAGGGATCCTTTCCCTGTGTGGTTGGGAATGAATTCCCGGCATTCCGTCGCATCTCAAGATGAGGCGCTCTCCACAGGAAAGGCGAGAGGAACTCAAGGGTCGTGTCACCATTCGCAGAGTCCCCCCAGATGTCTCAGTCCATTCCAGGGAAACCTGTTTTCCCTGCACTGCTTGACTTTCTAGCCGAGGATCGACTCACACCACGGTGGCACGTGGGACAGCCCTGTGGGAAAGCCTCGTGGGAAAGCCCCCATGGGAATGCCTCGTGGGAAAGTCTCTAGGGAAAGCCACAGATCCCTTGATACACGCGAAGGGAAGCGTGACACTGCTGCTACAGCTCTGGAGGAAATCCCACGTGCATGCCCCCACTAGAGACTACGACTGACTCCCCTGGGGAGACTCCAGAAGTACCCCAAAGATCCATGTCAGCACTGGAGAGGAATCCTCAAGTTCCGGCACGAATCACACAAGGTCGTAGGCCCCGGCATCGACGGGAGAGGAATCCCGAGAGGCCCTGAGCAACGCGCATGTGGACTGGCCTTTCCTGAGTCCACCAGAGCGGGTCCCTGAGGTCCCCGTCATAAGTCGAGAGCACCTGCCGCAACTCGAGAAAATCCAGGAGGTTCTCTCCTCCAAGCAAGATGAGGCCCATTACCGCTGAGGCGTCTCGAGGCTAATCACACCTAACCTCTGGAACTTCCAAAGGGTCCTTCACACCCTTGCTGCAACTCAAGAAGCTCCCCATATACCCGTCTCCACTCGAGAGGAAGCCCGAGAGTCCCGCCACATCCAGAGGAGCCCGTTACTGCCTCCTAGCTCGAGAGGAGGGATCCTTTCACTGAGTGGTCGTCAAGTATTCCGGAGTTCACGTCTCATCTCAAGAGGAGGCGCTCTCCACAGGAAAGGCGAGAGGAACTCCAGATTCGTGCACCCATTCCCAGAGGCCCCAGATATCTCAGTCCATTCCATGGAAACCTGTTTCTCCTGCACTGCCTCGACTTTCTAGCCTAGGATCGACACACAACACGGTGACTCGTGGAACAGCCCTGTGGGAAAGCCACGTGGGAAAGCCTCGTGGGAAAGCCTACTGGGAAAGCCTGGAGGGAAATCCACAGATCCCTTGATCCACGCAAAGGGAAGCGCGAAACTGCTGCTACAGCTCGGGAGGAAAGCGCACGTGCAAGCCCCACTCGTGACGAGGACTGACTTCACTGGGGAGACTCCAGAATTACACCAAGATCCATGTCAGCACTGGAGAGGAATCCTCAGGTTCCGGGCACCGATCCACACAAGATCATAGGCCCTGGCATCAACGGAGAGGAATCCCGGGAGGCCCATGAGCAACTCCCATGGGGACTGGCCTTTCCTGAGGCCACCAGAGCGGGTCCCTGAGGTCCCCTTCGTAAGTCGAGAGCACATGCCGCAACTCGAGAAAATCCAGGAGGTTCTCCCCTCCAGGCGAGATGAGGCCCATTTCCGCGAGGCGCCTCGAGGCTATTCACACCTAAACTCTGGAACTTCCAAAGGGTCCTTCACACCCTTGCTGCAACTCAAGAAGTTCCCCGACATTCCCGTCTCCACTCGAGAGGAAGCACGAGAGTCCCGGCCACATCCAGAGGAGCCCGTTTCCATCTCCTAGCTAAGAGGAGGGATCCTTTCCCTGCGAGGTCGGGAAAGTATTCCCGGCGTTCCCGTTCCATCTCAAGAGAAGGCGCTCTCCACAGGAAAGGCGAGAGGAACTCCAGGGTCGTGCCACCATTCCCAGAGTCAACCAGATGTCTCCGTCCATTCCAGGGAAATCTGTTTTCCCTGCACTGCCTCGACTTTCAAGCCGAGGATCGACTCTCACCACGGTGGCACGTGGGACAGCCCTGTGGGAAAGCCTCGTGGGAAAAGCCTCGTGGGAATGCCTCGAGGGAAAGCCACAGATCCCTTGATCCATGCGAAGGGAAGCGCGACACTGCTGCTACAGCTCAGGAGGAAAGCGCACGTGCATGCCCCCACTCGAGACGAGGACTGACTCCCCTGGGGAGACTCCAGAAGTACCCCAAGATCCATGTCTGCACTGCACAGGAATCCTCAGTTTCCGCACTGACTCCACACAAGGTCTTAGGCCCCAGCATCGACGGAGAGGAATCCCGAGAGGCCCCCATGCAACTCGCATGGGGACTGGCCTTTCTTGAGGCCACCAGAGAGGGTCCCTGTCGTCCCCGTCGTAAGACGAGAGCACCCCCGCAACTCGAGAAAATCCAGGAGGTTCTCCCCTCCAGGCGAGATGAGGCCCATTTCCGCTGAGGCGTCTCAAGGTTCACACCTAACCTCTGGAACTTCCAAAGGGTCCTTCACACCCTTGCTGCAACTCAAGAAGTTCCCTGACATACCGTCTCCACTCGAGAGGAAGCACGAGAGAATCTCGCCCACATCCAGAGGAGCGCCGTTTCCGCCTCCTAGCTCGAGAGGAGGGATCCGTTCACTGCGTGCTCGGGAAAGAATTCCGGCTTTTCCGTCGCATCTCAAGAGGAGGCGCTCTCCACAGGAAAGGCGAGAGGAACTCCAGGGTCGTTCCACCATTCCCAGAGTCCCCCAGATGTCTCAGTCCATTCCAGGGAACTTTTTTTTCCCTGCACTGCCTCGACTTTCAAACCGAGGATCGACTCACACCACGGTGGCACGTGGGAGAGCTCTGTGTGAAAGCCCTTGGGAAAGCCTCGTGGGAAAGCCTCAGGGAAAGCCCCTGGTCCCTTGATCCACGCGAAGGGAAGGGTGACAGTGCTGCTACAGCTCGGAGGAAAGCGCAGGTGCATGCCCCCACTCGAGACGAGGACTGACTCCCTGGGGAGACTCCAGAAGTACCCCAAGATCCATGTCGGCACTGGTGAGGAATCTCAGGTTCCGGCACCGACTCCACACAGAATCTTAGGCCCGGCATCGACGGGCGAGGAATCCCGAGAGGCCCCGAGCAACTCGCATGGGGACTGGCCTTTCCTGAGGCACCAGAGCGGGTCCCTGAGTCCCCGTCATAAGTCGAGAGCACCTGCCGCAACTCGAGAAAATCAGGAGGTTCTCCCCTCCAGGCGAGATGAGGCCCATTTCCGCTGAGGCGTCTCGAGGCTAATCACACCTAACCTCTGGAACTTCCAAAGGGTCCTTCACACCCTTGCTGCAACTCAAGAAGTTCCCGACATACCCGACTCCACTCGAGAGGAAGCACGAGAGTTCCGCCCACATCCAGAGGAGCCCCGTTTCCGCCTCCTAGCTTGAGAGGAGGGATCCTTTCCCTGCGTGGTCGGGAAAGAATTCCCGGCGTTCCCGTCGCATCTCAAGAGGAGGCGCTCTCCACAGGAAAGCGAGAGGAACTCCAGGGTCGTGCCACCATTCCCAGAGTCCCCAGATGTCTCCGTCCATTCCAGGGAAACCTGTTTTCCCTGCACTGCCTTGACTTTCAAGCCGAGGATCGACTCACACAACGGTGGCACGTGGACAGCCCTGTGGGAAAGCCTCGTGGGAAAGTGGAAAGCCTCCAGGGAAGTGATCCCTTGATCCAAAGCGTGACACTGATGCTACAGCTCGGAAGGAAAGCGCACGTGCATGCCACTCGAGACGACCCCCTGGGGAGACTTACCCCAAGATCCATGTCAGCACTGGAGAGGAATCCTCAGGTTCTCTCTTAGATCTCCCGTTGCCAGTGCTTGGATCTTCTGTCTCCCCAGGGGAGTCAGTCTCGTCTCGAGTGGGGCATGCACGTGCGCTTCCTCCGAGCTGTAGCAGCAGTGTCACGCTTCCCTTCGTGGATCAAGGGATCTAAGGCTTTCCATTTCCCACGAGGCTTTCCCACAGGGCTGTCCCACGTGCCACCGTGTGTGAGTCGATCCTCGGCTTGAAAGTCGAGGCAGTGCAGGGAAAACAGGTTTCCCTGGAATGGACTGAGACTGGGGACTCTGGAATGGTGGCACGACCCTGGAGTTCCTCTCGCCTTTCCTGTGGAGAGCGCCTCCTCTTGAGATGCGACGGGAACGCCGGGAATTCTTTCCCGACCACGCAGGGAAAGGATCCCTCCTCTCGAGCTAGGAGCGGAAACGGGGCTCCTCTGGATGTGGGCGGAACTCTCGTGCTTCCTCTCGAGTGGAGACGGGTATGTCGGGAACTTCTTGAGTTGCAGCAAGGGTGTGAAGGACCCTTTGGAAGTTCCAGAGGTTAGGTGTTGATTAGCCTCGAGACGCCTCAGCGGAAATGGGCCTCATCTCGCCTGGAGGGGAGAACCTCCTGGATTTTTCTCGAGTTGCGGCAGGTGCTCTCGACTTACGACGGGGACCTCAGGGACCCGCTCTGGTGGCCTCAGGAAAGGCCAGTCCCCATGCGAGTTGCTCGGGGCCTCTCGGGATTCCTCTCCCGTCGATGCCGGGGCCTAAGATTTGTGTGGAGTCGGTGCCGGAACCTGAGGATTCCTCTCCAGTGCTGACATGGATCTTGGGGTACTTCTGGAGTCTCCCCAGGGAGTCAGTCCTCGTCTCGAGTGGGGCATGCACGTGCGCTTTCCTCCCGAGCTGTAGCAGCAGTGTCACGCTTCCCTTCGCGTGGATCAAGGGGGCTTTCCTTGAGGCTTTCCACGAGGCTTTCCCACGAGGCTTTCCACAGGCTCTCCCACGTGCCACCGTGGTGTGAGTCGATCCTCGGCTTGAAAGTCGAGGCAGTGCAGGGAAAAAGGTTTCCCTGGAATGGACTGAGACATCTGGGGGACTCTGGGAATGGTGGAACGACCCTGGAGTTCCTCTCGCCTTTCCTGTGGAGAGCGCCTCCTCTTGAGATGCGACGGAAAAGCCGGGAATTCTTTCCCGACACGCAGGAAAGGATCCCTCCTCTCGAGCTAGGAGGGCGGAAACGGGCTCCTCTGGATGTGGGCGGATTCTCGTGCTTCCTCTCGAGTGGAGACGGTATGTCGGGAACTTCTTGAGTTGCAGCAAGGGTGTGAAGGACCCTTTGGAAGTTCCAGAGGTTAGGTGTGAAGCCCTCGAGACGCCTCAGCGGAAATGGGCCTCATCTCGCCTGGAGGGGAGAACCTCCTGGATTTTCTCGAGTTGCGGCGGGTGCTCTCGTCTTACGACGGGGACGACAGGGACCCTCTCTGGTGGCCTCAGAAAGGCCAGTCCCATGCGAGTTGCTGGGGGCCTCTCGGATTCCTCTCCCGTCGATGCTGGGCCTAAGACCTTGTGTGGAGTCAGTGCCGGAACTGAGGATTCCTCTCCAGTGCAGACATGGATCTTGGGGTACTTCTGGAGTCTCCCCAGGGGAGTCAGTCCTCGTCTCGAGTGGGGCATGCACGTGCGCTTTCCTCCTGAGCTGTAGCAGCAGTGTCGCGCTTCCTTCGCGTGGATCAAGGGATCTGTGGCTTTCCCTCGAGGCTTCCCACGAGGCTTCCGAGGCTTTCCACGAGGCTTTCCCACGGGCTGTCCACGTGCCACCGTGGTGAGAGTCGATCCTCGGCTTGAAAGTCGAGGCAGTGCAGGGAAAACAGGTTTCCCTGGAATGGACTGAGACATCTGGGGGACTCTGGGAATGGTGGCACGACCCTGAGTTCCTCTCGCCTTTCCTGTGGAGAGCGCCTCTCTTGAGATGGACGGGAACGCCGGGAATTCTTTCCCGACCGCAGGGAAAGGATCCTCCTCTTCTAGCTAGGAGATGGAAC
>NW_017200852.1:0-6878 GCF_001704415.2 Capra hircus | reverse complement strand
GGCTCCTCTTGATATGCGACGGAACGCGGGAATTCTTTCCTGACACGCAGGGAACGTATCCCTCCTCTCGAGCTAGCAGGCGGAAACGGGCCACTCTGGATATGGCGGGACTCTCGGATTCCTCTTGAGTGGACACGGGTATGTCGGGGGAACTTCTTGAGTTGGCAGCAAGGGTGTGAAGGACCCTTTGGAAGTTCCAGAGTTAAAGTGTGATTACCCCTAGTTGCCTCAACGGAAATGGGCCTCAATTCGCCTGGAGGGGAGAACCTCCTGGATTTTCTCGAGATGCGGCAGGTGCTCTCGACTTACGACCGGGGACCTCAGGGATCCGCTCTGGTGGCCTCAGGAAAGGCCAGTCCCCCATGCGAGTTGCTCGGGGGCCTCTCGGGATTCCTCTCCCAGCGATGCTGGGGCCTAAGACCTTGTGTGGAGTCAGTGCCGGAACCTGAGGATTCCTTTCCAGTGCACACATGGATCTTAGGGTACTTCTGGAGTCTCCCCAGGGCTCAGTCCTCGTCTCGAGAGGCGGCATGCACGTGCGCTTTCCTCCCGAGCTGCAGCAGCAGTGCCGTTCTTCCCTTCGCGTGATCAAGGGATCTGTGTCTGTCCCTTGAGGTTTTCCACGAGGCTTTCCACAGGGCTATCCCAGGTGCCACCGAGATGTGAGTCGATCTTCGGCTTGAAAGTCGCGGCAGTGCAGGGAAAACAGATTTCCCTGGAATTGACTGAGACATCCAGGGGACTCTGGGAATGGTGGCACGACCCTGGAGTTCCTCTCGCCTTTCCTGTGGAGAGCACTCCTCTTGAGATGCAACGGGAACGCCGGGAATTCTTTCCCGACCACGCTGGGAAAGGATCCCTCCCCTCGAACTAGGAGGTGGAAACGGGGCTCCTCTGGATGTGGGCGGGACTCTCGTGCTTCCTCTCGAGTGGAGACGTTTACGTCGGGGAACTTCTTGAGTTGCAGCAAGGGTGTGAAGGACCCTTTGGAAGTTCCAGATGTTAGATGTGATTAGCCTCAGGACGCCACAGCGGAAATGGGCCCTCATCTCGAATGGAGGGAGAACTTCCTGGATTTTCTCGAGGTGCGGCAGGTGCTCTCGACTTACGACGGGGACCTCAGGGACCCGATCTGGTGGCCTCAGGAAGGGCCAGTCCCATGCGAGTTGCTCGGCGGGCCTCTCGGGATTCCTCCCCCGTCGATGCCGGGGCCTAAGACCTTGTGTGGAGTCGGTGCCGGAACCTGAGGATTCCTCTCCAGTGCTGACATGGATCTTGGGGTACTTCTGGAGTCTCCCCATGGAGTCAGTCCTCGTCTCGAGTGGGGGCATGCACGTGCGCTTTCCTCCCGAGGTGTAGCAGCAGTGTCACTCTTCCCTACACGTGGATCAAGGGATCTGTGTCTTTCCCTCGAGGCTTTCGAGGCTTTCCCACGAGGCTTTCCCACAGGCTGTCCAACGTGCATCGCGGTGTGAGTCCATCCTCGGCTTGAAAGTCGACGCAGTGCAGGGAAAACAGGTTTCCCTGGAATGGACTGAACATCTGGGGGACTCTGGGAATGGGGTCTGATACTGGAGTTCCTCTCGCCTTTCCTGTGGAGAGCGCCTACTTCTTGAGATGAGACGGGAACGCTAGGAATTCTTTCCCGACCACGCAGGGAAAGGATGCCTCCTCTCGAGCTAGCAGGCGGAAACGGGCCACTCTGGATATGGGGGGACCCTCGGGTTTCTCGTGAGTGGAGACGGGTATGTCGGGGAACTTCTTGAGTTGCAGCAAGGGAGTGACGGAGCTTTGGAAGTTCCAGAGATAAGGTGTGATTAGCCTCCAGATACCTCAGCGGAAATAGGTCTCAGCTCGCCTGGAGGGGAGAACCTCCTGGATTTTCTCGAGTTGCGGCTGGTGCTTCGACTTATGACGGAACTCAGGGACCCGGTGTGGTGGCCTCAGGAAAGGCCAGTCCCATGCGAGTTGCTCGGGGACCTATCGGGATTCCTCTCCCGTCGATGCTGGGTCCTAAGACCTTGTGTGGACTCAGTGCCAGAACCTGAGAATTCCTCTCCAGTGCCGACATGGATCTTGGGTTACTTCTGGATTCTCCCCAGGGCAGTCAGTCCTCGTCTCGAGTGGGGGCATGCACGTGCGCTTTCCTCCGAGCTGTAGTAAGCAGTGTCGTGCTTCCTTCGTGTGGATCAAGGATCTGTGGCTTTCCATCGAGGGCTTTCCCTCGGGCTTTCCACGAGGCTTTCCCACAGGGCTTTCCCACGGGCTGTCCCACGTGCCACGTGGTGTGAGTCGATCCTCAGCTTGAAAGTCAAGACAGTGCAGGGAAAACAGGTTTCCCTGGAATGGACTGAGTATCTGGGGGACTCTTGGAATGGTGGCACGAACCCTGGAGTTCCTCTCGCCTTTCCTGTGGAGAGCGCCTCCTCTTGAGATGGGACGGGAACGCCGGGAATTCTATCCACCACGCAGTGAAAGAATCCCTCCTCTCGAGCTAGGAGGCAGAAACGGGGCTCCTCTGGATGTGGTGGAACTCTCGTGCTTCCTCTCGAGTGGAGACGGGTATGTCGGGGAACTTCTTGAGTTGCAGCAAGGGTGTGAAGGACCCTTTGGAAGTTCCAGAGGTTAGGTGTGATTAGCCTCGAGACGCCTCAGGGGAAATGGGCCTCATCTCGCCTGGAGGGGCGAACCTCCTGGATTTTCTCGAGTTGCGGCAGGTGCTCTCGACTTACGACGGGGACCTTAGGGACCCGCACTGGTGGCCTCAGGAAAGGCCATTCCCCATGCGAGTTCTCGGGGGCCTCTCGGGATTCCTCTCCGGTCGATCCCGGGCCTAAGATCTTGTGTGGAGCCGGTGCCGGAACCTGAGGATTCCTCTCCAGTGCTGACATGGATCTTGGGGGTACTTCTGGAGTCTCCCCAGGACAATCAGTTCCTAGTCTCGAGTGGGGCATGCACGTGCGCTTCCTCCGAGCTCTAGAAGCAGTGTCACGCTTCCCTTCGCGTGGATCAAGGGATCAGGGGCTTTCCCTCGAGGCTTTCCCACGAGGCTTTCCACGAGGCTTTCCCACAATGGCTGTCCCACGTGCCACCGTGGTGTGAGTCGATCCTCGGCTTGAAAGTCGAGGCAGTGCAGGGAAAACAGGTTTCCCTGGAATGGACGGAGATATCTGGGGACTCTGGGAATGGTGGCACGACCCTGGAGTTCCTCTCGCCTTTCCTGTGGAGAGCGCCTCCTCTTGAGATGCGACGGAACGCCGGGAATCCTTTCCCGACCACGCAGGGAAAGGATCCCTCCTCTCGAGCTAGGAGCTGAACGGGGCTCCTCTGGATGTGGGCGGACTCTCGTGCTTCCTCTCGAGTGGAGACGGGTATGTCAGGGAACTTCTTGAGTTGCAGCAAGAGTGTGAAGGACCCTTTGGAAGTTCCAGAGGTTAGGTCTGATTAGCCTCGAGACGCCTCGGCGGAAAAGGGCCTCATCTCGCCTGGAGGGAGAACCTCCTGGAATTTCTCGAGTTGCGGCAGGTGCTCTCGACTTTCGACGGGGACCTCAGCGACCCGCTCTGGTGGCCTCAGGAAAGGCCAATCCCCATGCGAGTTGCTCGGGGGCCTCTCGGGGGCCACTGGGGTTTCCTCTCCCGTCGATGCTGGGCCCTAAGACCTTGTGTGGAGTCAGTGCCGGAACCTGAGGATTCCTCTCCAGTGCTGACATGGATCTTGGGGTACTTCTGGAGTCTCCCCAGGGGAGTCAGTCCTTGTTTCGAGTGGGGACATGCACGTGCGCTTTCCTCCCGAGCTGTAGCAGCAGTGTCGTGCTTCCCGTCGAGTGGATCAAGGGATCTGTGGCTTTCCCTCGAGGCTTTCCACGAGCTTCCCACGAGGCTTTCCCACAGGCTTTCCCACGAGGCTTTCCCACAGTGCTGTCCCATGTGCCACCGTGGTGTGAGTCGATCCTTGGCTTGAAAGTCGAGGTAGTGCAGGGAAACAGGTTTCCCTGGAATGGACAGAGACATCTGGGGGACTCTCGGAATGGTGGCACGACCCTGGAGTTCCTCTTGCCTTTCCTGTGGAGAGCGCCTCCTCTTGAGATACGACGGGAATGCCGGGAATTCTTTCCCGACCACGCATGGAAAGGTTCCCTCCTATCGAGCTAAGAGACGGAAACGGGGCTCCTCTGGATGTGGGCGTGACTCTCGTGCTTCCTCTCGAGTGGAGACGGCTATGTCGGGGAACTTCTTGTGTTGCAGGCAAGGGTGTGAAGGACCCTTTGGAAGTTCCAGATGTTAGATATGATTAGCCTCGAGACGCCTCAGCGGAAATGGGCCTCATCTCGCCTGGAGAGGAAAACCTCCTGGATTTTCTCGAGTTGCGGCAGGTGCTCTCGACTTACGACGGGGACCACAGGGACCTGCTCTCGAGGCTTCAGTAAAGGCCAGTCCCCATGCGAGTTGCTCGGGGCCTCTCGGGATTCCTCTCCCCTTCGATGCTGGGGCATAAGATCTTGTGTGGAGTCGGTGCCGGAATCTGAGGATTCCTCTCCAGTGCTGACATGGATCTTGGGGTACTTCTGGAGTCTCCCCAGGGGAGTCAGTCCTCGTCTCGCGTGGGGCATGCACGTGCGCTTTCCTCCCGAGCTGTAGCAGTAGTGTCATGCTTCCCTTCGCGTGGATCATGGGATCTGTGGCTTTCCCTCGAGGCTTTCCCATGAGGATTTCCCACCAGGCTTTCCCATGAGGCTTTCCCACAGGGCTGTCCTGCGTGCCACCGTGGTGTGTGTCGATCCTCGGCTTGAAAGTCGAGGCAGTGCAGGGAAAACAGGTTTCCTTGGAATGGACTGAGACATCTGGGGGACTCTCGGAATGGTGGCACGACCCTGGAGTTCCTCTCGCCTTTCCTGTGGAGAGTGCCTCCTCTTGAGATGGGACGGGAACGCCGGGAATTGTTTCCCGACCACGCAGGGAAAGGATCCCTCCTCTCGAGGTAGGAGGCGGAAATGGGGATCCTCTGGATGTGGGCGGGACTCGCGTACTTCCTCTCGAGTGGAGACGGGTATGTCGGGGAACTTCTTGAGTTGCAGCAAGGGTGTGAAGGACCCGTTGGAATTTCCAGAGGTTAGGTGTGATTAGCCTCGAGACACCTCAGCGGAAATGAGCCTGATCTCGCCTGGAGGGTAGAACCTCATGGATTTTCTCGAATTGCGACAGGTGCTCTCGACTTACGACGGGGACCTCAGGGACCCGCTCTGGTGGCCTCAGGAAAGGCCAGTCCCCATGCGAGTTGCTCCGGGGCCTCTCGGGATTCCCCTCCCTTCGATGCCGGGGCCTAAGATCTTGTGTGGAGTGGGTGCCGGAACCTGAGGATTCCTCTAAAGTTCTGACCTGGATATTGGGGTACTTCTGGACTCTCCCCAGGGGAGTCAGTCCTCGTCTCGAGTGGGGGCATACACGTGCGCTTTCCTCATAAGCTGTTGCAGCAGTGTCACGCTTCCCTTCGCCTGGATCAAGGGATCTGTGGCTTTCCCTCGAGGCTTTCCCACGAGGCTTTCCACGAGGCTTTCCCACAGGGCTGTCCCACGTGCCACGGTGGTGTGAGTGGATCCTCGGCTTGAAAGTCGAGGCAGTGCAGGGAAAACAGGTTTCCCTGGAATGGACTGAGACATCTGGGGACTCTGGGAATGGTGGCAGGACCCTGGAGTTCCTCTCGCCTTTCCTGTGGAGAGCGCCTCCTCTTGAGATGGGACGGGAACGCCGGGAATTCTTTCCAGAACACGCAGGGAAAGGATCCCACCTTTCAAGCTAGGAGGCAGAAACGGGGCTCCTCTGGATGTGGGCGGAACTCTCGTGCTTCCTCTCGAGTGGAGACGGGTATGTCGGGGAACTTCTTGAGTTGCAGCAATGGTGTGAAGGACCCTTTGGAAGTTCCAGAGTTTAGGTGTGATTAGCCTCAAGACACCTCAGCGGAAATGGGCTCATCTCGCCTGGATGGGAGAACCTCCTGGATTTTCTCGAGTTCCGGCAGGTGCTCTTGACTTACGACGGGGACCTCAGGGACCCGCTCTGGTGGCCTCAGGAAAGGCCAGTCCCATGCGAGTTCCAAATGCGGCTAATCTCGAAGACCCCCACCTCTCCCGGGACTTCATCTCTCCCATCACTCGCCTGACTCAGGCGGCTCCCGGCCACCACTCTATTGCTCGCAGATCCGTCGTCGGACCTACGAGACGAAGATCATCGTCTCACAAAGCTAACAATGCGCAATCCTACTGAGAGTAACTGCTAGGAACGCATCTCCCCAACAGGCCCGAGCACGCTCCAGTCCGCTCTCCTCCTCTCCCACAACCAAAATCCTCTGAAGGGAGGCAACTCCCCCAACAAATGATCAACCGTCTGGCTCAAATTCTCCCGGCTGATGAGCAGTGTCCCGTTTTCCATCCATGTGTCAATGGAATACTAGTGCTTTCCTCGAGGCCTTCCACAGCGCAGGCTTCCAACTAAGACTCCATTCCACACCGCACCCGATGGTGGTAGAACATGACAACACTAATGCTAGACAGTCAGAGGCATGGCAGGAGAAACTCACAGTTTTCCCATTAGAACTGCGCAACCGAGCAAACCATCACCTGCAGAGGGAACTCTAGGGAATAGATGCCACACCGCCCCCCCACTATGGCTATACTCCCGCCTAATTCCTGTACGGAACGCCTCCTCTTTGAGATGCGACACAAATCCCACGGGCCTCACCGGAATTTCATATAATCGCGACACAACAAAGGCGGGCAAAGGAACCACCTCTACTACGATGCCACTTAGCGGACGTCCCAAACAACTGCTGCACTAATGGAACCCATACCAAGTCAGGTTCAAATTCTGCCCATCTCCTAT
>NW_017200851.1:0-6878 GCF_001704415.2 Capra hircus | reverse complement strand
CGGGGAAACAGGCTTCCTGGAATGGACTGAGACATCTGGGGACTCTGGAATGGTGAACACCACCTGATTCCTCTCGCCTTCCTGTGGAGAGCGCCCCCTCTTGATATGTGACGGGAACGCCGGGAATTCTTTTCCGAACACGCAGGGGAAGGATCCCTCCTGTCGAGCTAGGAGGCGGAAACAGGGCTCCTCTGGATGTGGGCGGGACTCTCGTTCCTCTCGAGTGGAGACGGGTATGTCAGGGAACTTCTTGAGTTGCAGCAAGGGTGAAGGGCCCTTTGGAAGGTCCAGAGGTTAGGTGTGATTAGCCTCGAGTCGCCTCTGCGGATATGGGGCTCATCTCGTCTGGAGGGAAGAACCTCCTGGATTTTCTCGAGTTGTGGCAGGTTCTCTCGACTTATGACGGGACCTCAGGGACTCGCTCTGGTGGCCTCAGGAAGGCCAGTCCCCATGCGAGTGGCTCGGGGGCCTCTCGGGATTCACTCCCATCGATGCCGGGGCCTAAGGCCTTGTGTGGAGTCGGTGCAGGAACCTGAGGATTCCTCTCCTTGCTGACATGGATCTTGGGTACTTCTGGAGTCTCCCCAGGGGAGTCAGTCCTCGTCTCGAGGGGCGCATGCACATGCGCTTACCTCCCGAGCTGTAGCTGCAGTATCTCGCTTCCCTTCTTGTGGAGTAAGGGATCTGTGGCTTTCCTCGAGTCTTTACCACGAGGCTTTCCCACGAGGCTTTCCCAAAGGGCTGTCCCACATGCCATTGTTGTGTGAGTCGATCCTCGGCTTGAGAGCCAAGGCAATGCAGGGAAAACAGGTTTCCGTGAAATGGACTGAGACATGTGGGGGACTCTGGGAATGGTGGCACCACCCTGGAGTTCCTCTCGCCTTTCCTGTGGAGAGCGACTCCTCTTGAGACGCTATGGGAACGCCGGGAATTCTTTCCCGACAACGCAGGGAAAGGATCCCTCCTCTCGAGCTAGGAGACGGAAACGGGGCTCCTCTGGATGTGGGCAGGCCTATCGTGCTTCCTCTCGAGTGGAGACAGGTATGTCAGGGAACTTCTTGAGTTGCAGCAAGGACGTGAAGGACCCTTTGGAAGTTTCAGAGGTTAGGTGTGATTAGCCTCGAGACGTCTCAGCGGAAATGGGCCTCATCTCGCCTGGAGGGGAGAACCTAATGGATTTTCTCGAGTTGTGGCAGGTGCTCTCGACTTATGACGGGGACCTCAGGGACCCGCTCTGGTGGCCTCAGGAAAGGCCAGTCCCATGCGAGTTGCTCGGGGGCCTCTCGGGTTTCCTCTCCCGTCGATGCCGGGGCCTAAGACCTTGTGTGGAATCGGTGCCGGAACCTGAGGATTCCTCTCCAGTGCTGACATGGATCTTGGGGTACTTCTGGAGTCTCCCCAGGGGAGACAGACCTCCTCTCGAGTGGGGGCATGCAGGTGCGCTTTCCTCCCGAGCTGTAGCAGCAGTGTCGCGCTTCCCTTCCCGTGGATCAAGGGATCTGTGGCTTTCCCTCGAGCTTTCCCACGAGGCTTTCCCACAAGGCTTTCCACAGGGCTGTCCCACTTGCCACCGTGGTGTGAGTCGATCCTCGTCTTGAAAGTCGACGCAGTGCAGGGAAAACAGTTTTCCCTGTAATGGACTGAGACATCTGGGTGACTCTGGGAATGATGGCACTACCCTGGAGTTCCTCTCGCCTTTCCTGTGGAGAGCGCCTGCTCTTGAGATGCGACGGGAACGCCGGGAATTCTTTTTCCAAGCACGCAGGGAAAGGATCCCTCCTCTCGAGCTTGGAGGCGGACACCGGGCTCCTCTGGATGTAGGCGGGACTCTCGTGCTTCCTCTCGAGTGGAGACGGGTATGTCGGGCAACTTCTTGAGTTGCAGCAAGGGTGTGAAGGACCCTTTATATGTTCCAGAGGTTAGGTGTGATTAGCCTCGAGACGCCTCTGGGGAAATGGGCCTCATCTCGCCTGGAGGGTAGAACCTCCTGGATTTTCTCGAATTGCGGCAGGTGCTCACGACTTACGACGGGGACATCAGGGACCCGCTCTGGTGGCCTCAGGAAAGGCCAGGCTCCATGCGAGTTGCTCGGGGGCCTCTCGGATTCCTCTCCCGTCGATGCCGGGCCTAAGACCTTGTGTGGAGTCGGTGCGGAACCTGAGCATTCCTCTCCAGTGCTGACATGGATCTTGGGGTACTTTTGGAGTCTCCCCAGGGGAGTCAGTCCTCGTCTCGAGTGGGGGCACGCACGTGCGCTTTCCTCCCGAGCTGTAGCAGCAGTGTCATGCTTCCCTTCGCGTGGATCAAGGGATCAGGGGCTTTCCCTCGAGGCTTTCCCAAGAGGCTTTCCCACGAGGCTTTCCCACAGGGCTGCCCCACGTGCCACCGTGGTGTGAGTCGATCCTCGGCTTGAAAGTCGAGGCAGTGCACGGAAAACAGGTTTCCCTGCAATTGACTGAGACATCTGTTTGACTCTGGAATGGTGGCACGACTCTGGAGTTCTTCTCGGCCTTTCCTGTGGAGATCGCCTCCTCTTGAGATGCGACGGGAATGCCGGGAATTCTTTCCCGACCACGCAGGGAAAGGATTCCTCCTCTCAAGCTAGGAGGCGGAAACGGGGGTCCTCTGGATGTGGCCGGGACTCTCGTGCTTCCTCTCAAGTGGAGACGGTTATGTCGGGGAACTTCTTGAGTTGCAGCAAGGGTGTGAAGGACCCTTTGGAAGTTCCAGTTGTTAGAACTGATTAGCCTCGAGACGCCTCCGTGTAAATGGACCTCATCTCGCTTGGAGGGGAGAACCTCTTGGATTTTCTCGAGTTGCGGCAGGTGCTCTCGACTTACGACGGGGACCTCAGGGACCCGCTCTGGTGGCCTCAGGAAAGGCCAGTCCCCATTCGAGTTGCTCGGGGGCCTCTCGGGATTCCTCTCCCGTCGATGCTGGGGCCTAAGACCTTGTGTGGAGTCAGTGCCGGAACCTGAGGATTCCTCTCCAGTGCTGTCATGGATCTTGGGGTACTTCTGGAGTCTACCCAGTGGAGTCAGTCCTCGTCTCGAGTGGGGGCATGCACGTGGGCTTTCCTCCCGTGCTTTAGCAGCAGTGTCACGCTTCCCGTCCCGTGGATTAAGGGATCTGTGGCTTTCCCTGGAGGCTTTCCACGAGGCTTTCCCACAGGGTTGTCACACGTGCCACCAGGTGTGAGTCGATCCTCAGCGTGAAAGTCGAAGCAGTGCAGGGAAAACAGGATCCTCTGGAATGGACTGAGACATCTGGGGGACTCTTGGAATGGTGGCACGACCCATGAGTTCCTCTCGCCTTTCCTGTGCAGCGCGGCCTCCTCTTGAGATGCGTCGAAACGTCGGGAATTCTTTCCCGAGGAAGCAGGGAAGGATCCCTCATCTCGAGCTTGGAGGAGGAAACGGAGCTCCTCTGGCGGTTGCCGGACCCTCGTGCTTCCTCTGGAGTGGAGACGGGTATGTCGGGGAACTTCTTGAGTTTTAGCAAGGGTGTTTAGGACACTTTGGAAGTTCCAGAGTTTAGTTGTGATTACTCTCGAGACGCCGCAGAGAAAATGGGCCTCATCTCGACTGGAGCAGAGAACCTCCTGGATTTTCTCGAGTTGCGGCAGGTACTCTCGACATACGACCGTGACCTCAGGGACAGTGTAGCAGATGTGTCACGCTTCCCGTCGCGGGGATCAAGGGATCTGTGGCTTTCCCTCGAGGCTTTCTCACAGGGCTGTCCCACATGCCACCATGGTGTGAGTGGATCCTCGGCGTGAAAGTCGAGGCAGTGCTGGGAAAACGGGTTCCTCTGAAATGGACTGAGACATCTGGGGGACTCTTGAAATGGTGGCACGACCCTGGAGTTCCTCTTGCCTTTCCTATTGAGAACCCTTGCTCTTGAGATGCCATGGGAACGCCGAAAAATCTTTCCTGACTAAGCAGGATAGGATCCTTCATCTCGGAAACGGGGTTCCTCTGAATGTGGGCGGGACCCTCGTGCTTCCTCTCGTGTGGAGACGGGTATGTCGGGGAACTTCTTGAGTTGCAGCAAGGACCCTTTTTAATTTCCAGAGGTTAGGTGTGATGAGCCTCCAGACACCTCAGAGGAAATGGGCCTCATTCCGCCTTAGGGGAGAACCTCCTGGATTTTACCCAGTTGCGGCAGGTGCTCTCGAGTTACGACGGGTCCTCAGGGACCCGCTCTGGTGGCCTCAGGAAAGGCCAGTCCCCATGCGAGTTACCAGGGGCCTTTAGGGATTCCTCCCATCGATGGTGCCTAAGACCTTGTGTGGAGTCGGGGCCAGACCCTGAGGATGCCTCTCCAGTGCTGACATGAATCTTTCCGTACTTCTGGAGTCTCACCAGGGCGTCAGTCCTCATGTCGTGTGGGGGCATGCACCTGCCATTTCCTCACGACCTGCAGCAGCAGTGTCACGCTTGCCGACGTGTGGATCAAGGATCTGTCGCTTTCCATTGAGGCTTTCCCACGAGGCTTTCCAACAGGGCTGTCCCACGTGCCACGGTGGTGTGAGTCGATCCTCGGCGTGAACGTCGAGGCAGTGCAGGGAAAACAGTTTCTTCTGGAATGGACTTAGACATCTGGGGGACTCTTGGAATGCTGGCAAGGCCCTGGAGTTCCTCTCGTCTTTCCTGTGGAGAGCGCCTCCTCTTGAGATGCGACGGGAAGCCGGGAATTCTTTCCGACGACGAAGGGAAAGGATCCCTCTTCTCGAGCTACGAGGCGGAAACGGGGCTCCTCTGGATGTGGGCGGGACTCTCGTGCTTCCTCTCGAGTGGAGACGGGTATGTCGGGGAACTTCTTGAGTTGCAGCAAGGGTGTGAAGGACCCTTTGGAAGTTCCAGAGGTCAGGTGTGATAAGCCTCGAGTCGCCTCTGCGGAAATGGGCCTCATCTCGCCTGGAGGGGAGAACCTCCTGGATTTTCTCGAGTTGCGGCAGGTGCTCTCGACTTACGACAGGGACCTCAGAGACCCGCTCTGGTGGCCTCAGGAAAGACCAGTCCCCATGCGAGTTACTCAGGGCCCTCTCGGGTTCCTCTCCGTCGATGCCAGGGCCTAAGACCTTGTGTGGTGTCGGTGCCGGAACCTGAGGATTCCTTTGCAGTGCTGACAAGGATCTTGGGGTACTTCTCCAGTCTCCCCACGGGAGTCAGTCCTCATCTCGAGTGGGGGCATGCACGTGCGCTTTCCTCCGAGCTGTAGCAGCAGTGTCACGCTTCCCTTCGCGTGGATCAAGGTATCTGCGGCTTTCCCTCGAGGCTTTCCCACGAGTCTTTTCCACGAGGCTTTCCCACGAGACTTTCCCAAAGGGCTGTCCCACGTGCCACCGTGTTGTGTGTCGATCCTAGGCTAGAAAGTTGAGGCAGTGCAGGAGAAACAGGTTTCCATGGAATGGACTGAGACATTGGGGGCCTCTGGGAATGGGTGCACGAACCTGGAGTTCCTCTCGCCTTTCCTGTGGAGAGCGCCTCCTCTTGAGATGAGACGGGAACTCCGGGAATACTTGACCGACCACTCAGTGAAAGGATCCCTCCTCTCGAGTTAGGAGCAGTAACGGGGCTCCTCTGGATGTGGCGGGACTCTCGGGCTTCCTCTCGAGTGGAGACGGGTATGTGGGGGAGCTTCTTGAGTTGCAGCAAGGCGTGAAGGACCCTTTGTAAGTTCCATAGGTTAGGTGTGATTAGCCTCGAGACGCCTCAGCGGTAATGGGCCTCATCTCGCCTGGAGGGAGAACCTCCTGGATTTTCTCGAGTTGCGGCAGGTGCCCTCGACTTACGACGGGACCTCAGGGACCCGCTCTGGTGCCCTCAGGAAAGGCCAGGCCCCATGCGAGTTGCTCGGGGGCCTCTCGGGGGCCTCTAGGGTTTCCTCTCCCGTCGATGCTGGGGCCTAAAACCTTGTGTGGAGTCAGCGCCGGAACCTGAGAATTCCTCTCCAGTGCTGACATGTATCTTGGGTACTTCTGGAGTCTCCCCATGGGAGTCAGTCCTTTGTCTCGAGTGTGGGCATGCACGTCGCTTTCCTCCCGAGTTGTAGCAGAGGTGTCACGCTTCCCTTCGCGTGGATCAAGGGATCAGGGCTTTCCCTCGAGGCTTTCCCACGAGGCTTTCCCACAGGGCTGTCCCAAGTGCCACCGTGGTGTGAGTCAATCCTCGGCTTGAAAGTCGAGGCAGTGCTGGGAAAACAGTTTCCCTGGAATGGACTGAGACATCCAGGGGACTCTGGGAATGGTGGCCCGACCCTGGAGTTCCTCTCGCCTTTCCTGTGGAGAGCACCTCCTCTTGAGATGCAACGGGAACGCCGGGTATTCTTTCCCGACCACGCTGGGAAAGGATCCCTCCCTCGAGCTAGGAGCGGAAACGGGGGGGCTCCTCTGGATGTGGGCGGGACTCTCGTGCTTTCCTCTCGAGTGGAGTCGGGAATGTTGCAGAACTTCTTGAGTTGCAGCAAGGGTGTGAAGGACCCTTTGAAGTTCCAGAGTTTAGGTGTGATTAGCCTCGAGACGCCTCAGCGGAAATGGGCCTCATCTCGCCTGGAGGGAGAACCTCCTGGATTTTCTCGAGTTTCGGCAGGTGCTCTCAACTTACGACGGGAACCTCAGGGACCCGCTCTGGTGGCCTCAGGAAAGGCCTGTCCCCATGCGAGTTGCTCGGAGGCCTCTCGGGATTCCTCTCCCGTCTATGCCGGGCCTAAGATTTGTGTGGAGTCGGTCCCGAACTTGAGCATTCCTCTCCAGTGCTGAAATGGATCTTGGTACTTCTGTAGTCTCCCCAGTGGAGTCAGTCCTCGTCCCGAGAGGGGCATTCACATGCGCTTTCCTCCCGAGCTGTAGCAGCAGTGTCACGCTTCCCTTCCGT
>NW_017200850.1:0-6878 GCF_001704415.2 Capra hircus | reverse complement strand
ATGCACGTGCTATTTCCTCCCGAGCTGTAGCCGCAGTGTCACCTTTCCTCACACGTGGAACAAGGGATCTGTGCATTCCCTCGAGGTTTCCCACGAGCTCCCACAGGCTTTCCCACAGGGCTGCCCAGGCCACCGTGGTGTGAGTCTATCCTCGGCTTGAAAGTCAAAACAGTGCAGAGAAAACAGGTTTCCCTGGAATGGACTGAGACATCTGGGGGACTCTGGAATGGTGGCATGACCCGGAGTTCCTCTCGCCTTTCTGTGGAACAGCGCCCTCCTCTTGAGTTGGCGACAGGAACGCCGGGAATTCTTTCTCGAGCACGCAGGAAAGGATCCCTCCTCTCGAGCTAGGAGGTGGAAACGGGGCTCCTCTGGATGTGGTCGGGACTCTCGTGCTTCCTCTCGAGTGGAGACGGGTATGTCAGGAACTTCTTGAGTTTGCAGCAAAGGTGTTGAGGATCCTTTGGAAGTTCCAGAGGTCAGGTGTGATTAGCCTCAGGACGCCTCAGCGGAAATGGCCTCATCTCGCCTGGAGGGCAGAACCTTTGGATTTTCTCGAGTTGTGTCAGGTGCACTGGACAACGACGGGACCTCAGGGACGCGCCCTGGTGGCATCGGTAAAGGAAATTTCCTTGCGAGTTACTCGGGCGTCTCGGGATTCCTCTCCGTCGATGCGGGGCCTAAGACCTTGTGTGGAGTCGGTGCCAGGACCTGAGGATTCCTCTCCCAGTGCTGACATGGATCTTTGGGTACTTCTGGAATCTCCCCAGGGAAGTCAATCCTCGTCTCGAGTTGGGTCATGCACGTGCCCTTTCCTCCCGAGCTGTAGCAGCAATGTCACGCTTCCCTTCGCGTGGAACAAGGGATCTGGGGTATTCCCTCGAGGCTTTCCCAAAAGGCTTTCCCCCTGAGGCTTTCCCACAGGGCTGTCCCACGTGCCACCGTGTTGTGAGTCGATCCTCGCTTGAAAGTCGAGGCAGTGCAGGGAAAACTGGTTTCCCTGGAATGGACTGAGGCATCTGGGGGACTCTGGGAATGGTGGCACGTCCCTGGAGTTCCTCTCGCCTTTCCTGTGGAGAGCGCCTCCACTTGAGATGCGATGGAACGCCGAGAATTCTTTCCCGACAACGCGGGGAAAGGATCCGTCCTCTCGAGCTAGGAGGAAAAAGGGGCTCCTCTGGATGTGGGCGGACTCTCGTGCTTCCTCTCTAGTGGAGTCGGGTATGTCGTGGAACTTCTTGAGTTGCAGCATGGGTGTGAAGGACCCTTTGGAAGTTCCAGAGTTTAGGTGTGATTAGCCTCGAGACGCCTCAGGGGAAATGGGCCTCATCTCGCCTGGAGGGAGAATCTCCTGGATTTTCTCGAGTTGCGGCAGGTCCTCTCGACTTACGTCGGGGACCTCAGGGACCCTCTCTGGTGGCCTCAGGAAAGGCCAGTCCCCATGCGAGTTTCTCGGTGGCCTCTCGGGGCCTCTCGGGTTTCCTCTCCTGTCGATGCTGGGGCCTAAGACCTTGTGTGGAGTCAGTGCCGGAACCTGAGGATTCCTCTCCTGTGCTGACATGGATCTTGGGGTACGTCTGGAGTCTCCCCAGGGGAGTCAGTCCTCGTCTCGAGTGGGGCATGCACATGCGCTTTCCTCCCCAACTTTAGCAGCAGTGTCACGCTTCCCTTCGAGTGGATCAAGGGATCTGTGGCTTTCCCTCGAGGGCTTTCCCACGAGGGCTTTCCCACGACGCTTTCCCACAGGGCTGTCCCACGTGCCACCGTGGTGTGAGTTGATCCTCGGCTTGAAAGTCGAGGCAGTGCAGGGAAAACAGGTTTCCCTGGAATGGACTGAGACATCTGGGGGACTCTGGGAATGTGGCACGACCCTGGAGTTCCTCTCGCCTTTTCCTGTGGAGAGCGCCTCCACTTGTTATGCGATGGGAACGCCGGGAATTCTTTCCCGACAACGCGGGGAAAGGATCCGTCCTCTCGAGCTAGGAGGCGGAAACGGGGCTCCTCTGGATGTGGGCGGACTCTCGTGCTTCCTCTCTAGTGGAGTCGGGTATGTCGTGGAACTTCTTGAGTTGCAGCATGGGTGTGAAGGACCCTTTGGAAGTTCCAGAGTTTAGGTGTGATTAGCCTGGAGACGCCTCAGCGGAAATGGGCCTCATCTCGAATGGAGGGGAGAACCTCCTGGATTTTCTCGAGTTGCGGCAGGTGCTCTCGACTTACGTCGGGGACCTCAGGGACCCTCTCTGGTGGCCTCAGGAAAGGCCAGTCCCCATGCGAGTTACTCGGTGGCCTCTCGGGGCCTCTCGGGTTTCCTCTCCCGTCGATGCTGGGCCTAAGACCTTGTGTGGAGTCAGTGCCGGAACCTGAGGAATCCTCTCCAGTGCTGACATGGATCTTGGGGTACGTCTGGAGTCTCCCCAGGGGAGTCAGTCCTCGTCTCGAGTGGGGGCATACACATGCGCTTTCCTCCCCAGCTGTAGCAGCAGTGTCACGCTTCCCTTCGAGTGGATCAAGGGATCTGTGGCTTTCCCTCGAGGCTTTCCCACGAGGTTTTCCCACGAGGCTTTCCCACAGGGCTGTCCCACGTGCCACCGTGGTGTGAGTCGATCCTCGGCTTGAAAGTTGAGGCAGTGCAGGGAATACAGTTTTCCCTGGAATGGACTGAGATATCTGGGCGACTCTGGGAATGGTGGCACGACCCTGGAGTTCCTCTCGTCTTTCCTGTGGAGAGCGCCTCGTCTTGAGATGCGACGGGAACGCCGGGAATTCTTTCCCGACCACGCAGAAAAGGATCCCACCTCTCGAGCTAGGAGGCGGAAACGGGGCTCTTCTGGATGTGGGCGGGACTCTCGTGCTTCCTCTCGAGTGGAGTCGGGAATGTTGTGGAACTTCTTGAGTTCCAGCAAGGGTGTGAAGGACCCTTTGGAAGTTCCAGAGTTTAGGTGTGATTAGCCTCGAGACGCCTCAGCGGAAATGGGCCTCATCTCGCCTGGAGGGGAGAACCTCCTGGATTTTCTCGAGTTAAGGCAGGTGCTCTCGACTTACGACGGGGACCTCAGGGACCCGCTCTGGTGGCCTCAGGAAAGGCCAGTCCCCTTGCGAGTTGCTCGGGGCCTCTCGGGGGTCTCTCGGGATTCCTCTCCAGTCGATATCGGGGCCTAAGACCTTGTGTGGAGTCGGTGCCAGACCTGAGGTTTCCTCTCCAGTTCTGACATGGATCTTGGGGTACTTCTGGAGTCTCCCCAGCGGAGTCAGTCCTCGTCTCGAGTGGGGGCATGCACGTGCGATTTCCTCCCGAGCTGTAGCCGCAGTGTCACCCTTTCCTTCACGTGGAACAAGGGATCTGTGGCATTCCCTCGAGGCTTTCCCACGAGGCTTTCCCACGAGGCTTTCCCACAAGGCTGTCCCACGTGCCACCGTGGTGTGAGTCTATCCTCGGCTTGAAGGTCAAAACAGTGCAGAGAAAACAGGTTTCCCTGGAATGGACTGAGACATTTGGGGGACTCTGGGAATGCTGGCATGACCCCGGAGTTCCTCTCGCCTTTCCTGTGGAGAGCGCCTCCTCTTGAGTTGCGACAGGAACGCAGGGAATTCTTTCTCGAGCACGCAGGGAAAGGATCCCTCCTCTCGAGCTAGGAGGTGGAAACGGGGCTCCTCTGGATGTGGTCGGGACTCTCGTGCTTCCTCTCGACTGGAGCCGGGTATGTCAGGGAACTTCTTGAGTTGCAGCAAAGGTGTGAAGGATCCTTTGGAAGTTCCAGAGGTCAGGTGTGATTAGCCTCAGGACGCCTCAGCGGAAATGGGCCTCATCTCGCCTGGAGGGCAGAACCTCTTGGATTTTCTCGCAGTTGTGTCAGGTGCACTGGACTTAACGACGGGGACCTCAGGGACGCGCCCTGGTGGCATCGGTAAAGGAAATTTCCTTGCGAGTTACTCGGGGGCGTCTCGGGATTCCTCTCCCGTCGATGCCGGGGCCTAAGACCTTGTGCGGAGTCGGTGCCAGGACCTGAGGATTCCTCTCCAGTGCTGACATGGATCTTTGGGTACTTCTGGAATCTCCCCAGGGAAGTCAATCCTCGTCTCGAGTTGGGTCATGCACGTGCCCTTTCCTCCCGAGCTGTAGCAGCAATGTCACGCTTCCCTTCGCGTGGAACAAGGGATCTAGGGGCATTCCCTCGAGGCTTTCCCAAAAGGCTTTCCCCCTGAGGCTTTCCCACAGGGCTGTCGCACGTGCCACCGTGGTTGTGAGTCGATCCTCGGCTTAAAAGTCGAGGCAGTGCAGGGAAAACTGGTTTCCCTGGAATGGACTGAGGCATCTGGGGGACTCTGGAATGGTGGCATGACCCTGGAGTTCCTCTCGCCTTTCCTGTGGAGAGCGCCTCCTCTTGAGATGCGACGGGAACGCCGGGAGTTCTTTCCCGAGCACGCAGGAAAGGATCCCTCCGCTCGAGCTAGGAGGTGGAAACGGGGCTCCTCTGGATGTGGTCGGGACTCTCGTGCTTCCTCTCGAGTGGAGACGGGTATATCAGGGAACTTCTTGAGTTGCAGCAAGGGTGTGAAGGACCCTTTGGTAGTTCCTTAGGTAAAGTGTGATTAGCCTCGAGATACCTCAGTGGAAATGGGCCTCATGTCGCCTGGAGGGGAGAACCTCCTGGATTTTCTCGATTTGCGGCAGGTGCTCTCGACTTACGACGGGTACCTCAGGGAACCGCTCTGGTGGCCTCAGGAAAGGCCAGTCCCATGCGAGTTGCTCGGGGCCTCTCGGGATTCCTCTCACGTCGATGCCAGGGCCTAAGACCTTGTGTGGAGTCGGTGCCAGAACCTGAGGATTCCTCTCCAGTGCTGACATGGATCTTGGGGTATTCTGGAGTCTCCCCAGGGGAGTCAGTCCTCGTCTCGAGTGGAGCATGCAAGTGCACTTTCCTCCCGAGCTGTAGCAGCAGTGTAACGCTACCCTTCGCGTGGAAAAAGGGATCTGTGGCATTCCCTCGAGGCTTTCCCACGAGGCTTTCCAAAGAGGCTTTCCCACGAGGCTTTCCCACAGGGCTGTCCCACATGCCACCGTGGTGTGAGTCGATCCTCGGCTTGAAAGTCGAGGCAGTGCAGGGAAAACAGGTTTCCCTGGAATGGACTGAGACATCCAGGGACTCTGGAATGGTGGCACGACCCTGGAGTTCCTCTCGCCATTCCTGTGGAGTGCGCCTCCTCTTGAGATGTGACGGAACACCGGGAATTCCTATCCCGACGCACGCAGGGAAAGGATCCCTCCTCTCGAGCTAGGAGTTCGGAAACGGGGCTCCTCTGGATGTGGGCGGGACTCTCGTGCTTCCTCGCGAGTGGAGAGCGGGTATGTCGGGGAACTTCTTGAGTTGCAGTAAGGGTGTGAAGGACCCTTTGCAAGTTCCATAGGTAAGGTGTGATTAGCCTCGAGATACCTCAGCGGAAATGGGCCTCATCTCGCCTGGAAGGGAGAACCTCCTGGATTTTCTCGAGTTGCGGCAGGTGTTCTCGACTTACGACGGGGACCTCAGGGACCCCGCTGCGGTGACCTCAGGAAAGGCCAGTCCCCATGCGAGTTGCTCTGGGGCCTCTCGGGATTCCTCTCACGTCGATGCAGGGGCCTAAGACCTTGTGTGGTGTCGGTGCCGGAACCTGAGGATTTTCTCTCCAGTGCTCACATGGATCTTGGGGTACTTCTGGACTTTCCCAAGGGTTTAGTGCTCGTCTCTAGTGGGGCCATGCACGTGTGCTTTCCTCCCGAGCTTTATCAGCAGTGTCTCGCCCCTTCGCGTGGATCAAGGGATCTGTGGCTTTCCCTCGAGTCTTTCCCACGAGGCTTTCCCACAGGGCTGCCCCACGTGCCACTGTGGTGTGAGTCGATCCTCGGCTTGAAAGTCGAGGCAGTGCAGGGAAACCAGGTTCCCTGGAATGGACTGAGACATCTGCGGGACTCTGGCAATGGTGGCATGAACCTGGAGTTCCTCTCGCTTTTCCTCTGGAGAGCGCCTCCTCTTGAGATGCTACGGGAATGCCGCAAATTCTTTCCCCACCACGCAGGGAAAGGATCAAACCTCTCGAGCTAGGAGGCGGAAACGTGGCTCCTCTTGATGTGGGCGGGACTTTCCTGCTTCATCTCGAGTGGAGACGGGTATGTCGGGGAACTTCTTGAGTTGCAGCAAGGGTGTGAAGGACCCTTTGGAAGTTCCAGAGGTAAGGTGTGATTAGCCTCAAGATACCTCAGCGGAAATGGGCCTCATGTCGCCTGGAGGGGAGAACCTCCTGGATTTTCTCGAGTTGCGGCAGGTGCTCTCGTCTTACGACTGGCACCTCAGGGACGCGCTCTGGTGGCCTCCGGAAAGGCCAGTCCCCATGCGAGTTGCTCGGGGGCCTCTCGGGATTCCTCTCCCGTCGATGCCGGGGCCTAAGACCTTGTGTGGAGTCAGTGCCAGAACCTAAGGATTCCTCTCCATTGCTGACATGGATCTTGGGTACTTCTGGTGTCTCCCCAGGAGAGTCAGTCCTCCGTCTCGGGTGGGGGCATGCACGTGCGCTTTCCTCCCGAGGTGAAGCAGAGTGTCACGCTTCCCTTCGCGTGGAACAAGGATCTGTGGTATACCCTCGAGCTTTCCCACGAGTTTCTCACGAGGCTTTCCCACAGGGCTGTCGCTCGTGCCACCATGGTTTGAGTCAATCCTCGCTTGAAAGTCGAGGCAGTGCAGGAAAAACAGGTTTCCCTGGAATGGACTGAGACATCTGGGGGACTCTGGAATGGTGGCATGACACTGGAGTTCTCTCGCCTTTCCTGTGGAGAGCGCTCCCTTGAGATGCGACGGGAACGCGCGGAGTTTTCCCGACACCAGGGAAAGGATCCCTCCTCTCGG
>NW_017200849.1:0-6879 GCF_001704415.2 Capra hircus | reverse complement strand
GGCTTTCCCTCGAGTCTTTCCAACGAGGCTTTCCCACGAGCCTTTCCCACAGGGCTGTTCCACGTGCCACGGTGGTGTGAGTCGATTCTCGGCCTGGAAAGTCGAGGCAGTGCAGGGAAAACAGTTTCCCTGGAATGGACTGAGACATCTGGGGGACTCTGGGAATGGGGCCTGATACTGGAGTTCCTCTCACCTTTCCTGTGTAGAGCGCCTACTCTTAGATGAGACAGGAACGCCGAATTCTTTCCCGACCACGCAGGGAAAGGATGCCTCCTCTCCATCTAGCAGGTGGAAACGGGGCCACTCTGGATATGGGCGGGACCTCGGGTTCCTCTTGAGTGGAGACGGGTATGTCAGGGAACTTCTTGAGTTGCAGCAAGGGTGTGAAGGACCCTTTGGAAGTTCCAGAGTTAGGTGTGATTAGCCTCGAGACGCCTCAGCGGAAATGGGCCTCATCTCGCCTGGATGGGAGAACCTCCTGGAATTTCTCGAGTTGCGGCAGGTGCTCTCGACTTACGACGGGGACCTCAGGGACCCGCCCTGGTGGCCTCAGGACACGCCAGTCCCCATTCGAGTTGCTCGGGGCCTCTCGGGTTTCCTCTCCCGTCGATGCCGGGCCCTAAGACCTTGTGTGGAGTCGGTGTCATAAACTGAGAGTTCCTCTGCAGTGCTGACATCGCTCTTGGGGTACTTCTGAATTCTCCCCAGGGGAGTGAGTCCTCGTATCCAGTGGGGTTATGCACGTGCGCTTTCCTCCCGAGCTGTAGCAGCAGTGTCTCGCTTCCCTTCCCGTGGATCATACGATCTATGGCATTCCGTCGAGGCTTTCCCATGAGGCTTTCCCACGACGCTTTCCCACCAGGCTTTCCAACGAGACTTTCCCCCTGTGATGTCCCACGTGCCACCGTGGTGTCATTCGATCCTCGGTTTGAAAGTCGAGGCAGTGCCGGGGAAACAGGCTTCCCTGGAACGGACTGAGACATCTGGGGGACTCTGGGAATGGTGGCACGACCCTGGAGTTCTCTCGCCTTCCTGTGGAGAGCGCCCCCTCTTGATATGTTACGGGAACGCCGGGAATTCTTTTCCGAACACGCAGGGAAAGGATCCCTCCTGTCGAGCTAGGAGGCGGAAACAGGGCTCCTCTGGATGTGGGCGGGACTCTCGTGCTTCCTCTCGAGTGGAGACGGGTATGTCAGGGAACTTCTTGAGTTGCAGCAAGGGTGTGAAGGGCCCTTTGGAAGGTCCAGAGGTTAGGTGTGATTAGCCTCGAGTCGCCTCTGTGGAAATGGGCCTCATCTCGTCTGAAGGGAAGAACCTCCTGGATTTTCTCGTGTTGTGGCAGGTGCTCTTGCCTTATGACGGGGACCTCAAGGACTCGCTCTGGTGGCCTCAGGAAGGCCAGTCCCCATGCGAGTGGCTCGGGGGCCTCTCGGGATTTCACTCCCATCGATGCCTGGGCCTAAGGCCTTGTGTGGAGTCGGTGCCGGAACCTGAGGATTCCTCTCCATTGCTGACATGGATCTTGGGTACTTCTGGAGTCTCCCCAGGGGAGTCAATCCTCGTCTCGAGTGGGCGCATGCACATGCGCTTACCTCCCGAGCTGTAGCTGCAGTATCTCGCTTCCCTTCTTGTGGAGTAAGGGATCTGTGGCTTTCCCTCGAGTCTTTCCCACGAGGCTTTCCCACGAGGCTTTCCCAAAGGGCTGTCCCACGTGCCACCGTGGTGTGAGTCAATCCTAGGCTTGAAAGCCAAGGCAATGCAGTGAAAACAGGTTTCCCTGGAATGGATTGAGACATCTGGGGGACTCTGGGAATGGTGGCACGACCCTGGAGTACCTCTCGCCTTTCCTGTGGAGAGTGCCTCCTCTTGAGATGCGACAGGAACACCGGGAATTCTTTCCCGACAACGCAGGGAATGGATCCCTCCTCTCGAGATAGGAGACGGAAACGGGGCTCCTCTGGATGTGGGCAGGACTCTCGTGGTTCCTCTCGAGTGGAGACAGGTATGTCGGGGAAATTCTTGAGTTGCAGCAAGGACATGAAGGACCCTTTGGAAGTTTCAGAGGTTAGGTGTGATTAGCCTCGAGTCGCCTCAGCGGAAATGGGCCTCATCTCGCCTGGAGGGGAGAACCTCTTTGGATTTTCTCGAGTTGCGACAGGTGCTCTCGACTTACGACGGGGACCTCAGGGACCTGCTCTGGTGGCCTCTGGAAAGGCCATTCCCTATGCGAGTTGCTCCGGGCCTCTCGGGATTCCTCTCCCGTCGATGCCGGGGCCTACGATCTCGTGTGGAATGGGTGCTGGAATCTGAGGATTCCTCTCCAGTGCTGACATGGATCTTGGGGTACTTCTGGAGTCTCCCCACGGGAGTCAGTCCTCATCTCGAAAGGGGGCATGCAGGTTGGCTCTACTCTTGAGCTCTAGCTGCAGTGTCGCGCTTCCCTTCGCAGGCAGTAAGGGATCTGTGGCTTTCCCTCGAGGCTTTCCCACGAGGGTTTCCCACACGGCTGTCCCAAGTGCCACCGTTGTGTGAGTCGTTTCTCGGCTTGAAAGTCATGGCAGTGCATGGAAAACAGGTTTCCCTGGAATGGACTGAGACCTCTGGGGTCTCTGGGCATGGTGGCACGACCCTGGAGCTCCTCTCGCCTTTCCTGTGGAGAGCGCCTCCTCTTGAGATGCGACGGGAACGCCGTGAATTCTTTCCCGAAAACGCAGGGAAAGGATCCCTCCTCTCGAGCTAGGAGGCGGAAACTGGGCTCCTCTGGATGTGTTCGTGACTCTCGTGCTACCTCTCGAGTGGAGACGGGTATGTCGGGGAACTTCTTGAGTTGCAGCAATGGCGTGAAGGACCGTTTGGAATTTTCAGAGGTTAGGTGTGATTAGCCTCGAAACACCTCAGTGGAAATGGGCCTCATCTCGCCTGGAGGGGAGAAACTCCTGGATTTTCTTGAGTTGTGGCAGGTGCTCTCGACTTACGACGGGTACCTCTGGGACCCGCTCTGGTGGCCTCACGAAAGGCCAGTCCCTTGCGAATTGCTCGGGTGCCTCTCGGGTTTCCTCTCTCGTCGATGCCGGGGCATAAGACCTTGTGTGGAGTCGGTGCCCGGAACCTGAGGATTGCTCTCCAGTACTGACATGGATCTTGGGGTACTTCTGGAGTCTCCCCAGGGGAGTCAGTCCTCGTCTCGAGTGGGGGGAATGCACGTGTGCTTTCTTGCCCAGCTGTAGCAGCAGTGTTGCGCTTCCGTTCGCCTGGACCACGGCATCTGTGGATTTCCCTCGAGGCTTTCCCTCGAGGCTTTCCCACGAGGCTTTCCCACAGGGCTGTCCCACGTGCCACCGGTGCTGTGAGTCGATCCTCGGCTTGAAAGTCGAGGCAGTGCAGGGAAAACAGGTTTCCCTGGAATGGACTGAGACATCTGGCGGACTCTGGGAATGGTGGCACGACCCTGGTATTCCTCTCGCCTTTCCTGTGGAGAGCGCTTCCTCTTGAAATGCTATGGGAACCCCGGGAATTCTTTCCCGACCACGCAGGGAAAGGATCCCTCCTCTCGAGCTTGCAGGCGGAAACGGGGCTCCTCTGGATGTGAGCGGGACTCTCGTGCTTCTTCTCAAGTGGAGACGGGTATGACGGGGAACTTCTTGAATTGCAGAAAGGGTGTGAAGGACCATTGGAAGTTCCAGAGGTTAGGTGTGATTTGCCTCGAAACGCCTCAGCGGAAACGGGCCTCATCTCGCCTGGAGGGGAGAACCTCCTGGATTTTCTCGAGTTGCGGCAGGTGTTCTCGACTTACAACGGGGACCCCAGGGACACGCTCTGATGGCCTCAGGTAAGGCCAGTCCCCATGCGAGTTGCTCGGGGACCTCTCGGGATTCCTCTCCCGTCAATGCCGGTGCCTAAGACCTTGTGTGGAGTCGGTGGCGGAAACTGAGGATTCCCCTTCAGTGCTGACATGGATCTTGGGGTACTTCTGGAGTCTCCCAAGGGGAGTCAGTCTTCGTCACGAGTTGAGGCATGCACGTGCGCTTTCCTCCCGAGGTGTAGCAGCAGTGTCACGCTTCCCTTCGCGTAGATCAAGGGATCTGTGGCTTTCGCTCGAGGCTTTCCCACGAGGCTTTCCCACAAGGCTTTCCCACAGGGCTGTCCCACGAGCCACCGTGGTGTGAGTCGATCCTCGGCTTGAAAGTCGAGGCAGGGCAGGGAAAACAGTTTCACCTGGAAAGACTGAGACATCTGGGGACTCTGGAATGTGCCACGACCCTGGAATTCCTCTCGCCTTTCCTGTGGAGAGCGCCTCCTCTTGAGATGCGACGGAAATGCCGGGAATTCTTTCCCGACCACGCAGGGAAAGGATCCCCTCCTCTCGAGCTAGGAGGCGGAAACGGGGCTCCTCTGGATGTGGGCGGGACTCTCGTGCTTCCTCTCAGAGTGGAGACGGGTATGTAGGGGGAACTTCTTGAGTTGCCAGCAAGGGTGTGAAGGACGCTTTGGAAGTTCCAGAGGTTAGGTGTGATTAGCCTCGAGACGCCTCAGCGGAAATGGGCCTCATCTCGCCTGGCGGGGAGAACCTCCTGATTTTCTCGAGTTGCGGCAGGTGCTCTCGACTTACGACGAGGACCTCAGGGACCCGCTCTGGTGGCCTCAGGAAATGCCTGTCCCTATGCGAGTTGCTCGGGGGCCTCTCGGGGGCCTCTCGGGTTTTCCTCTCCTCTTGATGCTGGGGCCTAAGACCTTGTGTGGAGTCAGTGCTGGAACCTGATGATTCCTCTCCAGTGCAGACATGGATCTTGGGGTACTTCTGGAGTCTCCCCAGGGGAGTCAGTCCTCGTCTCGAGAGGGTCATGCACGTGCGCTTTCCTTCCGAGCTGTAGCAGCAGTGTCGCGCGTCCCTTCGCGTGGATCAAGGGATCTGTGGCTTTCCCTCGAGGCTTTCCCACGAGGCTTTCCCACAGGGCTGTCCAACGTCCCACCGTGTTCGAGTCGATCCTCGGCTTGACAGTCGAGGCAGTGCTGGGAAAACAGGTTCCCCTGGAAAGGACTGAGACCTCTGGGGGACTCTGGGAATGGTGGCACGACCCTGGAGTTCCTCTCGCCTTTCCTGAGGAGAGCGCCTCCTCTTGAGTTGTGACGGGAACCACCGGGTATTCTATCCCGACCACGCAGGGAAAGGATCCCTCCTCTCGAGCAAGGAGGCGGAAACGGGGCTCCTCTGGTTGTGGGCAGGATTCTCTTGCTTCCTGTAGAGTGGAGACGGGTATGTCGGGGAACTTCTTGAGTTGCAGCAAGTGTGTGAAGGACCCTTTGGAAGTTCCAGAGTTAAGGTGTGATTAGCCTCGAGATACCTCAGCGGAAATGGGCCTCATCTCGCCTGGAGGGGAGAACCTCCTGGATTTTCTCGAATTGTGGCAGGTGCTCTCGACTTACGACTGGGACTTCAGGGACCCGCTCTGGTGGCCTCAGGAAAGGCCAGTCCCCATGCGAGTTGTTCGGGGGCCTCTCGGGATTCCTCTCCGTCGATGCTGGGGCCTAAGATCTTGTGTGGAGTCAGTGCCGGAACCTGGAGGATTTCCCTCTCCAGTGCCGACATGGATCTTGGGGTACTTCTGGAAGTCTCCCCAGGGGAAGTCAGTTCGTCGTCTCGAGTGGGGGCATGCACAGTGCTGCTTCTACCCCGAGCGTGGCAGCAGTGTCACGCTTCCCTTCTGCGTGGATCAAGTGATCCTGTGTCTTTCCCTCGAGGCTTTCCCACGAGGCTTTCCCCAAGAGGCTTTCCCAAAGGGCTGTCCCACGTGCAACCGTTGGTGTGAGTCGATGCCTCGGCTTGAAAGTCGAGGCAGTGCAGGGAAAAACAGGTTTCCCTGGATGTACTGAGACATCTGGCGGTCTCTGGGAATGGTGGCACGACCCTGGAGTTCCTCTCGCCTTTCCTGTGGAGAGCGCCTCCTCTCGAGATGCGACGGGATCGCCAGGAATTCTTTTCTCGACCACGCAGGGAAAGGATCCCGCCTCTCGAGCTAGGGGGCGGAAACGGGGCTACTCTGGATTATTGGCGGGACTCTCGAGCTTCCTCTCGAGTGGATATGGGTATGTCGGGGAACTTACTGAGTTGCAGTAAGGGTGTAAAAGCCCTTTGGAAGTTCCAGAGGTTAGGTGTGATTAGCCTCGAGACGCATAAGCGGAACTGGGCCTCATCTCGCCTGGAGGGGAGAACCTCCTGGATTTTCTCGAGTTGCGGCAGGATCTCTCGACTTACGATTGACCTCAGGGACCCGCTCTTGGTGGCCTCAGGGAAGGCCAGTCCCATGAGAGTTGCTCGGGGGGCCTCTCAGGATTCCTCTCCGTCGATCCCGGGGCCTAAGATCTTTTTGTGGATTCGGTGCCGGAACCTGAGGATTCCTCTCCAGTGCTACATGGATCTTGGGGTACTTCTGGAGTCTCCCCAGGGGAGTCAGTCCTCGTCTCGAGTTGGAGAATGCACGTGAGTTTTCCTCCCGAGCTGTAGCAGCAATGTCACGCTTCCCTTCGCGTGGATCAAGGGATCAGGGGCTTTCCCTGGAGGCTTACCAACGAGGCTTTCCCACGAGGCTTACCACAGGGCTGTCCACTTGCCACTGTGGTGTGAGTCGATCCTCGGCTTTGAAAGTCGAGGCAGTGCAGGGAAAACATGATTCCCTGGAATGGACTGAGACATCTGGGGGACTCTGGGAATGGTGGCACGACCCTGGAGTACCTCTCGCCTTTCCTGTGGAGAGCGCCTGCTGTTGAGATGCGACGGAAACGCCGGGAATTCTTTCCCGACCACTCAGGGAAAGGATCCCTCCTCTGGAGCTAGGAGGCTGAAACGGGGCTCCTCTGGATGTGGGCGGGACTCTCGTGCTT
>NW_017200848.1:0-6879 GCF_001704415.2 Capra hircus | reverse complement strand
TTCCTCTCCAGGGCTGCATGGATCTTGGGTACTTCTGGAGTCTCCCCAGGGGAGTCAGTCCACGTCTCGAGTGGGGGCATGCACGTGCCGTTTCCTCCCCAGCTCTAGAGCCGTGTCACGCTTCCCGTCGAGTGGATCAAGGGATCTGTGGCTTTCCCTAGAGGCTTTCCCACAGGGCTGTCCCCGTGTCACCGCGCAGTGAGTCGATCCTCGGCTTGAAAGTCGGCAGTGCAGGGAAAACAGGTGTCCCTGGAATGGACGGAGACATCTGGGGGACTCTGGAATGGTGGCACGTCCTGGAGTTCCTCTCGCCTTTCCTGTGTAGAGCACCTCATCTTGAGATGCGACGGGAACGCCAGGAATTCTTTACAGACCAGGCAGGGAAAGGATCCCTCCTCTCGAGCTAGGAGGCGGAAACGGGGCTCCTCTGGATGTGGGCTGGACTCTCCTGCTTCCTCTCCAGTGGAGACGGGTATGTCGGGGAACTTCTAGAGTTGCAGCAAGGGTGTGAAGGACCGTTTGGAAGTTTCAGAGGTTAGGTGTGATTAGCCTCGAGAAGCCTCAGCGGAAATGGGCCTCATCTCGCCTGGAGGGGAGAACCTCCTGGATTTTCTCGAGTTTCGGCAGGGGCTCTCGACTTACGACGGGGACCTCAGGGACCCGCTCTGGTGGCCTCAGGAAAGGCCAGTCCCCATGCGAGTTGCTCGGGGCCTCTCGGGATTCCTCTCCGTCGATGCTGGGGCCTAAGATCTTGTGTGGAGGGGGTGTCGGAACCTGAGGATTCCTCTCCAGTGCTGACATGGATCTTGGGGTAATTCTGAGTCTCCCCTGGGGAGTCAGTCCTCGTCTCGAGTGGGGGCATGCACGTGCGCTTTCCTCCCGAGCTGTAGCAGCAGTGTCACCTTCCCTTCGCGTGGATCAAGGGATCTGTGCCTTGCCCTCGAGGCTTTCCACGAGGCTTTCCCACAGGGTTGTCCCACGTGCCACCGTGGTTGAGTCGATCCTCAGCTTGAAAGTCCAGGCAGTGCAGGGAAAACAGGTTTCCTTGGAATGGACGGAGACATTTAGTTGACTCTGGGAATGGTGGCACGACCCTGGAGTTCCTCTCGCCTTTCCTGTGAGAGCGCCTCCTCTTGAGATACGACGGGAACGCCGGGAATTCTTTCCGACCACGCAGGGAAAGGATCCCACCTTTCGAGTTATGATACGGAAACGGGGCTCTTCTGGATGTGGCCGGGACTCTCGTGTGCTTCCTCTCAAGTGGAGACGGTTATGTCGGGGAACTTCTTGAGTTGCAGCAAGGGTGTGAAGGACCCTTTGGACGTTCCAGATGTTAGAATTGATTAGCCTCGAGACGCCTCAGCGGAAATGGGCCTCATCTCGCCTGGAGGGGAGAACCTCCTGGATTTTCTCGAGTTGCAGCTGGAACTCTCGACTTACGACTTGGACCTCAGAGACATGCTCTGGTGGCCTCATGAAAGGCCAGTCCTCATGCAAGTTGCTCGTGGGCTTCTCGGATTCCTCTCCCGTCCATGCCGGGGCAAGACCTTGTGTGGAGTCAGTGCCGGAACCTGAGGATTCCTCTCCAGTGCCGACATGGATCTTCGGGGACTTCTGGAGTCTCCCCAGGGGCGTCAGACCTCGGCTCGAGTGGGGGCATGCACGTGCGCTTTCCTCCCGAGCTGTAGCAGCAGTGTCACGCTTCCCTTCGCATGGATCAAGGATCAGTGGCTTTCCCTCGAGGCTTCCTCATGAGGCTTTCCCATAAGGCTTTCCCACGAGACTTTCCCACAGGGCTGTCCCACGTGCCACCGTGGTGTGAGTCTATCCTTGGCTGGAAAGTCGAGGCAGTGCAGGGAAAACAGGTTTCCCTGGAATGGACTGAGACATCTGGGGGACTCTGGGAATGGTGGCAACACCCTGGAGTTCCTCTCGCCTTTCCTGTGGAGAGCGCCTCCTCTTGAGAAGCGACGGGAACGCTGGGTATTCTTTCCCGACCACGAAAGGAAATGATCCTCCTCTCGAGCTAGGAGGCGGAAACGGGGTTCCTCTGGATGTGAGCGGTACTCTCGTGCTTCCTCTCAAGTAGAGACGGGTATGTCGGTGAACTTCTTGAGTTGCAGCAAGGGTGTGAATCAACCTTTGGAAGTTACAGAGGTTAGGTGTGATTAGCCTTGAGACACCTCAGCAGAAATGGGCCTCATCTCGCCTCAGGGGAAAACCACCTGGATTTTCTCTAGTTGCGGCAGGTGCTCTCGACTTACGATGGGGACCTCAGGGACCCGCTCTGGTGGCCTCAGGAAAGGCCAGTATCCATGCGAGTTGCTCGGGGTCCTCTCGGACTCCACTCCCGTCGATGCCGGGGCCTAAGTCCTTGTGTGGAGTCGGTGCCGGAACCTGAGGATTCCTCTCCAGTGCTGACATGGATCTTGGGCTACTTCTGGAGTCTCCCCAGGGGAGTCTTTCGTCGTCTCGAGTGGGGGCATGCACGTGCGCTTTCCTCCCGAGCGGAAGCAGCAGATTCACGCTTCCCTTCCCGTGGATCAAGGGATCTGTGGCTATCCCTCGAGGCTTTCCCACGAGGCTTCCACAGGTTTGTACCACGTGCCACCGTAGTGTGAGTCGTTCCTCGGCATGAAAGTCGAGGCAGTGCGGGAAAACAGGTTTCCCTGGAATGGACTGAGACATCTGGGGGTCTCTGGGAATGGTGGCACGACCCTGGAGTTCCTCTCGCCTTTCCTGGGAGAGCGCCTCCTCTTGAGCTGCGACGGAAGCACCGAGAATTTTTTACCGAACACGCAGGGAAAGGATCCCTTCTCTCGAACTAGGAGGTGTAAATGGGGATCCTCTGGATGAGGGCGGGACACTCGTACTTCCTCTCGAGTGGAGACGGGTATGTCGGGAACTTCTTGAGATGCAGCAAGGGTGTGAAGGACCCTTTGGAATTTCCAGAGGTTAGGTGTGATTAGCCTCGAGACGCTTCAGCGAAATGGGCCTCATCTCGCCTGGAGGGGAGAACCTCCTGGATTTTCTCGAGTGCGGCAGGTGCTCTCGACATACGACAGGGACCTCAGGGACCCGCTCTGGTGGCCTCACGAAAGGCCAGTCCCCATGCGAGTTGCTCGGGGCCTCTCGGGTTTCCTCTCCCGTCAAAGCCGGGCCTAAGATCTTATGTGTAGTCTGTGGCAAAACCTGAGAATTCCTCTCCATTGCTGACATGGATCTTGGGGTAATTCTGAAGTCTCCCCAGGGGAGTCAGTCCTCCTCTAAGTGGTGGCATGCACGTGCGCTTTCCTCCCGAGCTGTAGCAGCAGTGTCACGCTTCCCTTCGCGTGGATCAAGGGATCTGTGTCTTTCCCTCGAGGCTTTCCCACAGGGCTGTCCCACAGGGCTGTCCCACGTGCCACCGTGGTGTGAGTCGATCCTCGACTTGAAAGTCGAGGCAGTGCAGGGAAAACAGTTTTCCCTGGAATGGACTGAGACTTCTGAGGGACTCTGGAAATGGTAGAACGACCCTGGAGTTCCTCTCGCCTTTCCTGTGGAGGGCGCCTCCTCTTGAGATGCGACGGGAACACCGGGAATTCTTTACCGACCACGTAGAGAAAGGATCCCTCCTCTCGAGCTAGGAGGCGGAAAAATGGGGCCGATCTGGATGTGGGCGGGACTCTCGTGCTTCCTCTCGAGTGGATACGGCTATGTCGGGGAACTTCTTGAGTTGCAGCAAGGGTGTGAAGGACCCTTTGGAAGTTCCAGAGGTTAGGTGTGATGAGCCTCGAGACGCCTCAGCGGAAATGGGCCTCATCTCACCTGGAGGGGAGACCCTCCTGGATTTTCTCGAGTTGCCGCAGGTGCTCTAGGCTTACGACGGGGACCTCAGGGACCCGCTCTGGTATCCTCAGGAAAGGCCAGTCCCCATGCGAGTTGCTCTGGGGCCTCTCGGGATTCCTCTCCCGTCGATGCCGGGGCCTAAGACCTTGTGTGGAGTCAGTGCTGGAACCTGAGGATTCCTCTCCAGTGCTGACATGGATCTTGGGGTACTTCTGGAGTCTCCCGGGGTTTCATCCTCGTCTCAAGTGGGGGCATGCACGTGCACTTTCCTCCCGAGCTGTAGCAGAAGTGTCACGCTTCCCTTCTCGTGAAACAAGGAATCTGTGGCTTTCCTCGAGGCTTTCCCACGAGGCTTTCCCACAGGGCTGTTCCACGTGCCACCGTGGTGTGAGTCGATCCTCGGCTTGAAAGTCGAGGCAGTGCAGGGGAAACAGGTTTCCCTGGAATGGACTGAGACATCTGGGTGACTCTGGGTATGGTGGCTCGACCCTGGAGTTCCTCTCGCCTTTCCTGTGGAGAGCGACTCCTCTTGAGATGCGACAGGAACACCGGGACTTCTTTCAGACCACGCAGGGAAAGGATCCCTCCTCTCGAGCTAGGAGGCAGAAACGGGTCTCCTCTGGATGTGGGCAGGACTCTCGTGCTTCCCCTCGAGTGGAGACGGGTACGTCGGGGAACTTTTTTAGTTGCAGCAAGGGTGTGAAGGACCCTTTGTAAGTTCCAGAGGTTAGGTGTGATTGGCCTCGAAACGCCTCAGTGGAAATGGGCCTCATCTCGCCTGGAGGGGAGAACCTCCAGGATTTTCTCGAGTTGCGACAGGTGCTATCGACTTACGGGGGACCTCAGGGACCTGCTCTGGTGGCCTCTGGAAATGCCAGTCCCTACGCGAGTTGCTCGGGGCCTCTCGGGATTCCTCTCCGTCGATGCCGGGGCCTAGGTCTCGTGTGGAGTGGGTGCCGGAACCTGAGGATTCCTCTACAGTGCTGACATGGATCTTGGGGTACTTCTGGAGTCTCCCCAGGGGAGTCAGTCCTCGTCTCGAGTGGGGGCATGCACGTGCGCTTTCTTCCCGATCTGTAGCAGCAGTGTTCCACTTGCCTTCGGTGGATCAAGGGATCTGTGGCTTTCCCTCGAGGTTTTCCCTCGAGGCTTTCCCACAGGGCTGTCCCACGTGCCACCGAGGTTTGAGTCGATCCTCGGCTTGAAAGTCGAGGCAGTGCAGGGAAAACAGGTTTCCCTGGAATGGACTGAGACATCTGGGGGACTCTGGGAATGGTGGCACGACCCTGGACTTCCTCTCGCCTTTCCTGTGCAGAGCGCCTCCTCTTGAGATGCGACGGGAACGCCGGGAATTCTTTCCTGACCACGCAGGGAAAGGAACCCTCCTCTCGAGCTAGGAGGCGGAAACGGGGCTCCTCTGGATGTGGGCAGAACTCTCGTGCTTCCTCTCGAGTGGAGACGGGTATGTCGGGGAACTTCTTGAGTTGCAGCAAGGGTGTGAAGGACCTTTGGATGTTCCAGAGGTTAGTTGTGATTAGCCTCGACACGCCTCAGCAGAAATGGGCCTCATCTCGCCTGGAGGGGAGAACCTCCTGGATTTTCTCGAGTTGCAGCAGGTGCTCTCGAGTTACGACGGGGATCTCAGGGACCCGCTCTGCTGGCCTCAGGAAAGGCCAGTCCCCATGCTAGTTTCTCGGGGCCTCTCGGGATTCCTCTCCCGTCGATGCCGGGGCCTAAGACCTTGTGTGGAATCGGTGCGGAACCTGAGGAATCCTCTGCACTGCCGACATGGGTCTGGGGTACTTCTGGAATCTACCCAGGGCAGTCAGTCCTCGTCTCGAGTGGGGGCATGCACGTGCGCTTTCCTCCCGAGCTGTAGCAGCAGTGTCACGCTTCCCTTCGCGTGGATCAAGGGATCTGTGGCTTTCCCTCGAGGCTTTCCCACGAGGCTTTCACACAGGGCTGTTCCACGTGCCACCAAGCAGTGAGTCGATGCTCGGCTTGAAAGTCGAGGCAGTGTAGGGAAAACAGGTTTCCCTGGAATGGACTGAGACATCTGGGGGATCTGGGAATGGTGGCACGACCCTGGAGTTCCTCTCGCCTTTCCTGTGGTTGCGCCTCCTCTTGAGATGCGAGGGGAATGCCGGGAATTCTTTCCGGATAACGCAGGGAAAGGATCCTTCCTCTCGAGCTATGAGGCGGAAACGGGCTCCTCTGGGTGTGGGCAAGACTCTCGTGCTTCCTCTCGAGTGAGAGGGGTATTTCGGGCAACTTCTTGAGTTGCAACTAGGTTTTGAGGGCCCCTTTGTTAGTTCCAGACGCTTGTTGATTAGCCTCGAGATGCCTCATCGGATATGGGCCACATCTCGCCTGGAGGGGAGAACCGTCCTGGATTTTCTCGAGTTGCAGCTGGAGCTCTCGACTTACGACTTGGACCTCAGAGATATGCTCTGGTGGCCTCATGAAAGGCCAGTCCTCATGCAAGTTGCTCGTGGGCTTCTCGGGATTCCTCTCCGTCGATGCCGGGCAAGACCTTGTGTGGAGTCAGTGCCGGAACCTGAGGATTCCTCTCCAGTGCCGACATGGATCTTCGGGACTTCTGGAGTCTCCCAGGGGCGTCAGACCTCGGCTCGAGTGGGGCATGCACGTGCGCTTTCCTCCGAGCTGTAGCAGCAGTGTCACGCTTCCCTTCGCATGGATCAAGGGATCAGTGGCTTTCCCTCGAGGCTTCCTCATGAGGCTTTCCCATAAGGCTTTCCCACGAGACTTTCCCACAGGGGCTGTCCACGTGCCACCGTGGTGTGAGTCTATCCTCGGCTTGAAAGTCGAGGCAGTGCAGGGGAAACAGGTTTCCCTGGAATGGACTGAGACATCTGGGTGACTCTGGGTATGGTGGCTCGACCCTGGAGTTCCTGTCGCCTTTCCTGTGGAGAGCACCTCATCTTGAGATGCGACGGGAATGCCAGGAATTCTTTCCAGACAAGCAGGAAAGGATCCCTTCTCTCGAGTTAGGAGGCGGAAAAGCCTCCTCTGACGGGCTTGCTCTTCCTC
>NW_017200847.1:0-19281 GCF_001704415.2 Capra hircus | reverse complement strand
AGCCGGGTCCTCTGTCATGGATTTCCCAAGCAAGGATACGGGAGTGGGTAACCATTTCCTCCAGGAGATCTTCCCAACTGATGGATCAAACCTGCATCTCCTGCATTGCCGGCAGATTCTTTACCACTGAACCTGGGAGAGCCCTTTATACATTATAAAACCTGAATCAAAGTTGAGCAGCTCTGCCAGGTGAAAGGCAATGGGAGTGAAGTCTGGAATCCAAATAAACCTTGACCTCCTACTGTCCAACACAGTGCTTGGCCCAAAGTGGACCTCGAAACTGCTGGTGGCCAGAGAGAAGGCCAAGCTCATAAACTTTTGGTCTGCTCTAATGTCCACTGTATATGTAAGGGGTATATAGGAACCATATCCATGAGAGTTAAGGGCATATTTTTTTTAACCCAACAACAACTTAAAGGCATCATCATAAAGTGGGCTTTATCCCAGGGACACACGATTCTTCAATTTAGTCAGTGCAATACACCACATTAAGGGGGTAATTGTTACAAATGAAAAAAGAATGTCAAGAATGGAGTTAATCAAGAGGCTATACAGCAGAGTGATTAAAAGCATGAGGGTTTTTTCTTTTCCTATTGTCTCAGTTCATCCCCCTTCATCTTCTCCCACATAGTCCAAAAGTCTGTTCTTCACATCTATGTCTCTTTTGATGCCTTGCATGTGGGATGGTCATTACCATCTTTCTAAATTCCATATATATGCGTTACTATACTGTATTGTTTCTCTTTCTGACTTACTTCACTCTGTATAATAGACTTCAGTTTCATCCACCTCATTATAAGATTCCATTGTGTATATGTACAGCTTCCTTATCCATTCATCTGCCACTGGACATCTAGGTTGTTTCCATGTCCTAGCTATTGTAAGTGGTGCTGCAATGAACATTGGGATACGTGTGTCTCTTTCAATTCTGGTTTCCTTGGTGTGTTATGCCCAGCAGTGGATTGCTGGGTCATATGTCAGTTCAATTTCCCTTTTTTTAAGGAATCTCCACACTGTTCTCCATAGTGGCTGTACCAGTTTGCATTCTCACCTATAGTGTAAGAGGGTTCCCTTTTTCTCCACACCTCCCGAGCATTTATAGTTTGTAGAGTTTTTGATGTGGCCATCCCGACAGGCATGAGATGATACCTCATTGTGATTTTGAATTGCATTTCTCTAATAATGAATGATGTTGAGCATCTTTTCATGTGTTTATTAGCCATGAAAGCATGAGTTTTGGTCTCTTCCAGTCTTGAGTTCAAATTACAGTTCAGTCCCTTACTAATTAGAAAAATATTAGTATCATTACTTAATTTTATTTTAGCCTTTAAGTTATCTTCTCTGTAAGGCAGAGATATTTTCAAAGATTTTATAATTATAAAATGTCACAATGAATATGAACTTTAGAGTCTTGTTTAAACAAGTGCTTATCATACAGTGTTGGTTATCATTCAGTAGATTTCTGACTTTCAAATTAGGGAATAGGATGTTTAGTAATTTACTTGGAATTAATTCAGTTTGATAATCTCTTCAAATTTTGTGCTTGGGATATCAAATAATTAATATTACTAACACTTTCCCATTTTAATCAGCTTTTTGAGTAACATATAGATAGCAAATACTAGAGCATGATTGTGAAATTGGAAGTCAGCCTTATTATGGTCCCTAGGAGTAAGGATTATATGTTTGGAACAATTATAATAAAACATTTTTCAATATAGCCATGGTACCAATGTTTGAGCTTTATCGTATTGATATTACTACTTTATTTTCAAAATGTACTCACTGTAACTCATTCAACAAATACGTATTGAGTACCTACTGTATACAGGCTCCCTTCTGGCTCTGTGAACACTTGAATGCAGTAACATAATAGAATACAGCCTCTGCCTTCATGGGGCTTGTGTTCACGTCCACACCTCTGTGTAGTTAGTTAATCTCTGCATAGGCTGCACCATTTAACCTCAGGTTTGAGCTAATAATAAGCATGATAATAGGAAATTATTTTATTTTCTTCTTTTCTTTATGGTATTTTTATCACATATCCAGAGCACTAGAAGGAGAATTTATATTATTTTCAACATCTGGATGCATTTGCTTCCTTGCTTTCTTCTTATTCCTTTGTCTAGGAAGTAGAAAGGGATAGTGCTATTAATTAATACTTCCACTGAGGTTCCTGGCCGGGAGGGAACAAAATTAGTAATGATATATGATGTTAAGAATGACAGTGTGATAAATAGTGCATGAAGATTTGACAATAACTGTTGACCATTTTGATTGATTAAAAGACAGGCACTTGACAATAATCCCACCACTGCCAAATTGTCGATAACTTAAGTTTCAAGGAGAGTTCAGTTGGTAAAGAATCCTCCTGTAATACAGGAAAACCCTGGTTCAATTCCTGGGTCGGGAAGATCCCTGGAGAAGGGATAGGCTACCCACTCTAGTTTTCTTGGGCTTCCCTTGTGGCTCACCTGGTGAAGAGTCTGCCTGCAAATGCAGGGAGACCTGGGTTCGATCCCTGGGTTGGGAAGCTCCCCTGGAGAAGGGAAGGCTACCCACTCCAGTATTCTGGCCTGGAGAATTCCATGGACTGTATAGCCATGGGGTCGCAAGAAGTCAGACCACGACTGTGAGTGACTTTTACTTTCACTTTAACAATAAAATAAGCTGTTCTGTACTTCTGACTGGTATCTTTGTTTTATAAAAACAGACGCTACAAACCTTAGAGTTTCTCCCAAGAATCCTCGGGTCCCCAAATCACATACACTGGAATTACACTGTGAGAGCAAATGTGACTCACATCTGAAATACAGTTTGAAGTTGTCCTGGAGTAAAGATGGAGAAGCCTTTGAGATTAACGGCACCGAGGATGCAGGTAAGTACACCATTACCATATCTCATGATATTGGCTGGGGATTAAACCTTGCATTTGAAAGAAAAATAGTGGTGAAAGTATTTACACTGCATTAAGATATAAAAACTGATTATTACATTTCAGTCTTTAAGGCAATATTTAAAAGGTCATATAATGTACTTCTTTCACTTTGCCCTCAAACATTGGTCTTTTCATTTTTAATTAGCTGTTTTTCATATAAGAAATTCCCTGGTGCTCAGATGGTAAAGCATCTGTCTACCAATGCGGGAGACCCATGTTCAATCCCCTGGTTTGGAAGATCTCCTGGAGAAGGAAATGACAACCCAATCCAGGGTTCTTGCCTAGAAAATCCCATGGATGGAGGAGCCTGATAGGCTACAGTCCATGGGGTCACAAAGAATCGGACACAACTGAGCGACTTCACTTTCATATAATGTGTACCATTCTGTAAGGACAGGAAATGTCCTGTTATTATACTTGTGCACGGCTTGGGTGCTCACCAAGCCATGGCAAGAACTGGAGGAGTTAGGCTAAGGGCGCTGCTTCCTGAGCTTTTGGGTTCTCAGTGGTGTGGTCCTGCAGCTGCAGTTCACATGGCTGATATTGCTGCTGGCCTTCACTGCCCCCTCAGCCCATTGGTGCTCCTGGTGACCCCAACACTGACAGTTCTGACTTGTGCCAGAGTCTCTGTCTGCCTCACAGGGCCCTGGTAGCTCAGACAGCAAAGAATCTGCCTGCGATGCATGAGATCTGGGTTCGATCCCTGGGTCCGATCCCTGGGTCAGGAAGATACCCCTGGAGAAGGGAATGGAAACCCACTCCCAGTATTCTTGCCTGGAGAATCCCATGGACAGAGGAGTCTAATGGACTGCAATCCATGGGCTCGCAAAGAGTCGGACACAACTGAGTGACTCACATGGCCCAGAGGAGGAGCTGGTGTCCTGTCCCTTCTCCCTCCCAGTCTCACAGGAGTCTATCTCAAGGGCAGAACCTAAATCATATCTTGAACCCTTCCCATTAATTAAGTGTGGACAAGTACATTTTTGAGCTGTCCACTTTTTTTGTAGATAATATATAAAAATAGAGAAGAGAATATAGAATAATGTATGAATAGACGCTGACTAGTTCTAAACATTATTAAGTACATCTAAGAAAATATTATTGACTGAATACATATGCTATCTTTTGAAAGCAGAGGACAGTTCTCTGTTCTTTTGCATTGTTGCTGAGTTAGGTATTAAACAGTGACCATGTTTGATCCAAGTCTCACCTGCAGGCTTATTTGGTTATCCATCATTCTGAATGTCTAACTCTAAAGATCCTTAGACAGGACTTGCTTTTCTGCACGAGATGGTGGCAATGTCATTATTAAGAGCATGGGCTCTGGAGCCCAGAGGCCTGGGTTGGAATCCCAGCGTTGTCACTTACTGGGTTTGTGACCTTAGACAAGGTGCCTAACTTTTTCTGTATTTTTAAAATTTTTATTGAAGTAAAATTTTTACAGTGTTGTGTTATTTTTGGCTATACAGCAAAGTGAATCAGCCATCCATATACATATATCCCATTTGTATTTTTCCCTTCCTTCCCATTAGGTCACCACAGAGCAGTCAGTCCGAGTTGCCTGTGCTGCACAGTAGGTTCTCATTAGTTATGTTTTACACACAGTACTGCATACACATTGGCCCCAATTTCCCAGTTCGTCCCACCACAATGCCACCTTTGTATCCACACATTTGTTCTCTGCATCTGTCTCTATTTCTGTTTGGCAAATAGGTTCATCTATACCAATTTTTTCTATATCCCAATACATGTGTTAGTATTTCTGACTTACTTCACTCTGTATGAGAGTCTCTAGGTTCATCCACATCTCTGCAAATGGCACCGCTGCATTCCTATTTATGGCTGAGTTTATTCCATACGTGGAACATCTGCATCCATTCCTCTCGCGGTGGACGTTAAGCTTGCTTCCACGTTCGAGCTGTGGTAAATAGTGCTGCAGTGAACACTGGGGTTCATGGAATATCTTTTGGAATTACGCTTTTCTCTGGGTTGCCTAACTTTTCTGTGCCTTAGGTTATATTCTATAACATAGTTTAGTTCAGAAAAGTTTTTCAGGGTAAGTTCATCATAGGATTATTGTGCATTAACACCAAGTACTAGAATATACTCACTACACAGTCCAGTTTAGTTGTGATGACCCATTCTACTCATTTCTCTAGTGCTCTTGTCTCCTTTCTGTTACCTGGTTGGTCTCCTTTGGTATTTGTGAGTGTGTGTGCTACCTCTCCCTAAAGGCATTGATTGGTCTTAGCCTAGGTACTTAATTTATTCTATCGCATCTCTTCTGTAAATGTAATGTTTGTGGAAAGACAGCATACGTACTGCAACCAGTTGTCAGGGGCATAAAAGAATAGCGTTGATATCTAATAGGCTACACATTGCAGCAGAGATCTTCAGCCTTTGGTTAGGTGTCAGTCGATTCATCAGCTGCTCAGATATCCCCAAATTCTCCCTCTGTTTTCACTACTGTCTAGTTATCTGGGATCCTCCATATAATCTCTGGGTTATAGCTGAGAAGGAAATCAGCCCCACGGCTTGTTGGTGATGTTACCCGCATATTTAGGCCCTGAATCCAGACATTTGAAACAGCCTCTTTCTGTGACTCAGTGTTACAGCTTCTGCAGGATGCTGGCTCTGGCTATCTGGTCACCTAAGAGATCTTCTCTAGTTTTCTTTAAACACGGGTAGGGGGAAGGACAATAACCTTAACATAGAAGGGATGTCTGGGGTGGGAAGGGCTGGGAGTGACTGTTCCCGGCTAGTCTTGACTGGAGACAGGAGCAGGTGTGAAATTTTAGCAGGAAGTTGAGATCACAGGTGTCCACTAAATTTCTGTAGAACCATTAGTAGACTCCTCTCTCCCACCTTCTGCTGGGGTGCCTTTTCGTCACTAGGCTGGGAGTCAGAGCTCTTTACCTAGAAAGTGGTTAAATTTCTGATCCAAAGACGCATAGAGGGGTAAAAAAAAGAAGTGAAAATACCTGCTTATCTTTCTTCCTGCCTCCTGTCACATACAGGGGTGTGATGAGTGTTGAAAACTGCCACCCTGGGCCTTTATACCTGCCGGGTGCCTCATGTTATTTTAGTGCCTCTCATCCTTGCTTTCTCTTGATTATCCTCACAGCAAACCTTTTAGGAAGGCTGGAATGATCTCAAGGGATTTTCTGTGGATTTCTATCCTGCAGGTGGCTCTAGACAATACAATGGTGTTAACATAGGAAAATGAAATGGAAAATGGATGTGATATCAAACCATTTGTAAAATTTCAACTGTGCTTAACAAATGTAATGCAGACTATCATGACGACAGAGAAGGACTGCCCTGCAGGGGAGATCGCAGTGGGGTTTGGGATGTGTCTATGTGTCTGTGAATAGGAGGATGAGAGGGGAAACGTGTCAAGAGCACAAGTGGGAAGGCTTTACCTTGGCATCATGGAAGGGGTACTTTTTCCCCTTGAAAATTGCAGCAAATGAATGGGGTAGAACTTATGGCTGGAAGACAAGAATTCAGAGCTATAAGGCGTTAGATTAGGCAGAGATTATAAGGATAGAAGGGTCCCTTCCTAAGAAATGAAGAACTAAGGTAGTTTGTTCAAGCAGAAAGGCAGAAGGAATGGGGAGTTGGGGACATTAAGAAATGTGATGAGTTATGAGCCAACAATGAATTAAATCAATTTGATCAATATTATTAGTAACACTCTCTGAGCACGTACTAAGCCAGGCTCTGTACACCAATCATTTTGTGTGTTTTTCCCTCATTTACTTCTGCTGAAGAAAAAGAAAATACTGTTATGCCCATTTCTTAGATAACATGAATTAGGCTCCAAGTTTTGTTCAGGATTACACAGTCATAGTTGGAGCCTCAAACATAGGTCCCCAAAGAGAGAACCATGTTGTCATGTTGTCTGGAGTGAAGTTTGGCTGTTACACAGACAGACTGGAGCAAGAAAACAGTGGAGGTTAACCTGGGTTGGGACTAGCAAGCTAGATGTTTCAGATGAGGGAGATGAGACATTGCAGGTGATGGCAAGGTTCTCAAGGAAGATAATTAAACAGGTAAAAACAGGAGGAAAGACTAGGAGGGACAGAGATGAAGATGAAACCAGAGAGCAGGTTCTATAAGTAGAGTAGAATCCATTTTTAAAATGTGTAATATGCTTAACAAATGTAATGAAAGCACTTCTTCAAGCAGAATACAGTTGACCTCTGATGGAAACATAAGAGAGACCTAAAGTGTTGTGTTCTTATGCACTGAGAAATTGGAGCTATTTCTTATTTCTGCACAGCAGAGTCCATCCTTGCTAACACAAATAGTCAAATTTTGATGTGAGCGAGAATTCCCTAGTTATCTTGTTCAAATGCAGAGGCCCTTGCCCTGTTCCTAGAAGTTCTGAATCAGAACCTGGACTGAGGCCAATGCATGGAATTTTAATAACCTCCCTTGGTACATCATAGCTACCACATTTCAAGAACCAGTGGGTCATTCTACCTTGATTAAAAATAGGCACATTTCTGAGTTCTTAAAACACAGAGCATTACAGAAAAGTTGCCCTTTCTTTCTGGCCTGAAGCAGCTGCACACTAAGGGATAAATCTTGGCCAAAAGATTGTATATTTCAGGCTATATTTCAGCTTCTCTGGGCCCTCGTGGATGTGCAGGGCTCAAACAGCCCTCCTGAAGAGGTTATTAAATCATATTTCTTCATCTAAGCAGGTAAACTTTTCAAGGTTGTAAGTTTATGTAATATTCCGATATTTGTACCAAATGGACACATAGCTAACATGAACTGAGAAACTGATTTATATCAAAGCTTCTTCATTAGAATTATAGTGAGTTTCTTGACTAGCAATAACAGGTAGTATCAATTGGCAAATTGTTCAGTTATTGGCATAAAGCTAAGGGGCTGACATTGTCTATCATCAAAGGGAAGAACCGTATTTAACTTTACTACACTTTTAAGTGGCTTAACTCAGAATTTTAAACAGTTCATATGAGTTTTATATTTTTAAAAAATTATGTAAGATTTTCTCTCCTTCTCCACAAGGAAGACATTGTTTATTTCAACCAAATAACAAACTGCTGTGAACATATCTCAAATTTAATGGAACTTTATTTAAAAAAAATGACTTGAATAACTAGGCTAATAATACATAGGCATAGAATAAAAGGTATAATTTATTTTAAAAAATCATGTAAACTCAATTAAAAATTGGCAAATGGCACCCCACCCCAGTATTCTTGCCTGGAGAATCCCAGGGCCGGGGGAGCCTGGTGGGCTGCCGTCTATGGGGTCGCACAGAGTCAGACACGACTGAGCGACTTCACTTTCACTTTTCACTTTCATGCATTGGAGAAGGCAATGGCATCCCACCCCAGTACTCTTGCCTGGAAAATCCCAGGGACGGGGAGCCTGGTGGGCTGCCATCTATGGGGTCGCACAGAGTCAGACACGACTGAAGCGACGCAGCAGCAGCAGCAGCAAAGCATCAAATAATTTCCAAAAAGAAGTCCTATTCTGCCATCTAGTGTTCAAATGAGTCACAGTTTAATTTGTATCAGATCTTAATGTGCATTCTATGTGGGAGGTTGGAAGGATGGAGAAAAGAGAAAGTTGTCCAAGATAGATTACCACACTTGAACTGAGATATCCTGGCTCTGTAGAGCTGAGGTGTGACTCAGGAATCCATCTTTCTAAGAAGCACCCTAGTTGATCCTGTGTAGGTGGTTTCCCAAACGTGCATTACGAATTATTCAAATGTATCCTAATTATTGTACAGTCTTTAGACATACCAGGCAAGACAGGTTCATCACTGACCCGTGAATCACAGATGGTTGGAGTTCATAAATTAAAAACAAACAAACTTGATCCCTTTCATGCCTTGTAGACATTTTTGTGCATTTTAATAATGTTTTATCCCCAGTTTTCAACTATTGAATTCTCTAATAAAATGCATTATGTGACAGGCTTTTTAAAATAAAATTCTTCCTTGAAATATTTTCCACGGGGAATATTTATTTTTGACAGGATTATATTTCTTTTGTTTCTATTATTTTCATCCTCATCACAGACTCACTTTTTTCCTGGTAGGATAATTATTGACGGAGCTAATCTGACGATATCTAATGTCACCATGGAAGATGAAGGTATATACTCATGTTCAGCTCACACTGCTCTGGATAGCATTGCTGATATGACGCAAGTAACTGTCCTTGGTAAGTGTACTAACTAATAGAGAAATCTTGGTTCATTTTTTTCTCTATTACTGATTAAATTCACTGTTCTTGGCAATTAAGCCAATGATTATTAAGCCTGTGCATGTTTGTTTGTTTAAATTTTTCAATTAGTTACCCTACTTTCAAATGCTTTTACCTCTTCTTATTCTAAAGAAGTTAAGTAATGCTTAATTTCTTTTTTCTGCTTGGGTACTGTTGCCAGAAGCAGTGGGAGGTAGGTGATGCTATCAGCAGAAAGAAAACTGAAGTATGCTTGAGTTCCCAGGACCCTTGATCTGTACGCAGAGAAATGTGGCTGAGGGATAGAGGTGGGCTAGTGTGGAGAGCCCAGGGTGGGGTCCAGTGGTGATTAAACAGTGGTCCTGATCTAAACCAGAGGCCGGACTGAGCTCAATTCCCGGGGCCCCATTCGGAAGGAGAGGGAGGGACTTGAAGGGTTCTTATGCAGAGAAAGGCTTGATTTTTTAAAAAATAAAGATTCTAATTAGAAAGCAATGTGCGTGCCCCTTTGGCATAATCAGTGCGATTATGCTTGCAGTCATCCATGCTTACAGCTTGTAGACTGCTGGATAGCTCTCCTAGTTTCCCTTCTGGATTCGGTCTCACCTGCTCTCTGAATCTGGAAAACGGTGGCCATCGATAAACCGCTTACCCTCAAGCTTTCATTTGCTTTGGCCAGTCGGGAGCCATGGCAGGAGAGGTGGTGGGTGGAGGGTGTGTCCTCCGGATACTGCCTCCCTGCAGGCTGGCTGTGTGCCTCTGCCATAGTCATCTGTGCTCTGAGAGGCTTTGTCCACACAGCTCTCCCTGGTGGAATTCTAGTAACTGCCCGCGCCCTACCCACCACCCCTCACCCAAGATATTCTGCTCATATCTTTTGAGTCTTTAATACAAACTCACTGAATCACCTTAAGTTGTGTGAACTGTTTACTTTTTGCTGGGAGCCTGACAAAGACATTTTTCAGTTCAATTCAGTTCAGTCACTCAGTCATGTCTGACTCTTTGCGACCCCATGAATCGCAGCACACCAGGCCTCCCTGTCCATCATCAACTCCCAGAGTTCACTCAGACTCACGTCCATTGAGTCGGTGATGCAATCCAGCCATCTCATCCTCTGTCGTCCCCTTCTCCTCCTGCCCCCAGTCCCTCCCAGCATCAGAGTTTTTTCCAGTGAGTCAACTCTTCACATCAGGTTGCCAAAGTACTGGAGTTTCAGCTTCAGCATCATTCCTTCCAAAAAATCCCAGGGCTGATCTCCTTCTGAATGGACTGGTTGGATCTCCTTGCAGTCCAAGGGACTCTCAAGAGTCTTCTCCAACACCACAGTTCAAAAGCATCAATTCTTCGGTACTCAGCCTTCTTCACAGTCCAACTCTCACATCCATACATGATGACTGGAAAAACCATAGCCTTGACTAGACGGACCTTTGTTGGCAAAGTAATATCTCTGCTTTTCAACATGCTATCTAGGTTGGTCATAACTTTCCTTCCAAGGAATGAGCGTCTTTTAATTTTATCTTATTACTGTATTTCAGTGGCTAGCACTTAGTTTTTGCTTTAGCTTGCTGACAGTCCTTAAAAGTGGTTTGGTGTGAGAAAGTGTTAATCACTCATCATGTCCAATGCTTTGCGACCCCATAGACTGTAGCCTGCCAGGATCCTCTGTCCATGGAATTCTCCAGGCAAGAATACTGGAGTGGGTTGCCATTCCCTTCTCCAGGGGATCTTCCCGACCCAGGGATCAAACCCATGTCTCCTGCATTGCAGGCAGGTTTTTTTAGTGTCTTCAGCCACCACGGAAGTATCTTAAATGCCTTGACCATGTGTCTAGATAAATCCTTACTATTAACAGGCATTTGTATCCTTAGCACTCTGGTCACTGGGATTCACAGGGAGGTTGCCTCCCCTGGGTACAGAACGAGAGGAAAGAATTCAGTCCCTCTTGAGGTCAGCTGGTGGAAAATGAGTTAAAGAGGCTGGATCTTTACTAGTGAAGCCAATGACCACTTTATTTCAAGTGAGATAAATGACCATCATGTTTCAAGTGAAACAAATGACCACCTAAAAATCCCCCACAATGTTCAGTTTTTACCTATCAGATGATAGGTGGTATGGACTTGGTTCGAAAGACCTTTTAGGAGATGTATTTCAGCTACTTCAGGGAACTAAAAGCAGAAAGGTTCAGTCCTTAGTAATCATTCCAGTAAGTGATTCACCGGATAAAATGGTTAAAATTCAGGTAGACTGGAGTTTGTCCCAGGTACAATTTTAAATGTCAATGTCAGGATCCATGGGCTTTGCCCTCAAGTATTTTGAGCAATGGCAAAGAGACTGGCGTCCCTACCACCTGATACATGCTACGTAAATTTTCTTGTGGAATTTGATATGTCAGTCTTGTAATTAGGCTCCCATCTTCTTGAACTATTAAAGTTTGATAATTTTAAATAGTGACTATGAGTATATGTACTATTTATTGATGAAGCAATTGCCAGATGTTTTTAGAATGAAAATAAAATAATGAATAATTAATGAGATAGGGGGCATCCTCTTACCACTTCTTGGAGTTTATACCCTCTTTTTTCAGGTCAGTCTCTGATTTTAAGAAGCATATCCCCATAACTGACAGTAACAAATGTCAAATCCATGTATAGTTTCTAAAAGACTTTTTCTGCTGGAAAGTCATTTTTTAAAGCATATGGTTGACCCTTTTCAATCAGAAGTTACTTTCAAAAGCCCTGCCAGAAGCATCCTTTAAGAGCAACATTTTTTTAGGTCTCAATTGCAGTCCATCTATCGTAGTTCTATGTGATTCTCAGAAAGAGCAGATTTTAATATCAGACAAAACAGGCTGCACTGGTTGTTTCAAGAAATTTGAGAAATAGTAGACTTAGTAAGTGCTGAAGACAAGCTTAAATTCTCTGAGTTCAGATATCCTCAAGCCTGTGGAGGAAATAAATTCTTATTTAGGGCTCTACAGTAAATTATCATTTAGGATTCTACAGTGTGAACGTAGTCACTGACCACATTTTAAAAATAAACATGCTGTCTCCTGAAGTGAAAAAACAATGTTTGTCAGTATAAATTCCCAACAGTTGTTAAATACAGGGATAATGGATGTTTTTTCCCACTTGGAGAAGAAAGCTCGCCTAAGAAGGTGTCATTAGATATGACTTTGATTGTCTCCTCTGAAAAAAAATCTGTTCTTGAATTTACGAGAGAATTCAAACCAAATTTTAGAAGTCAGGATCATTAGTGATACACTTTTTTTTTTTCTTTTACTGTTCCTTTTATGTTTAAAGTACCAGAAATTTCCGTGTCTTTAACACACTTAAAATTTGTCATTGCCTACTCAGGTTTCTAGTCTGTCACAACATTTATCAGCTCAATATCTTCTTCCAATATAAATCCCTTTCCTACTCTTCTTTAGAACTCCAGGTATGATATGCTGATAATTCATTGTTATAAATGAAAACTCCAAAGCATGTTGAAAAGAAAGCCTACATTCATGTTCTTATTTTCCTGTACTTATAGGACCTAAGTTTATGATTCTTATATGATAATTACATGCATGATTTAAGTGATAATACAGTGTTTACTTAGTCACAAAACATTTATGTGCAAGGCTCTGGGGATGTAAAGATGAATAAAGTATGGTTACTACTCTGGAAGATCTGTTTAGTCCCATACAAGAGATGAACCAAGCATATAAATAGGTGTATGAGCTGTATTAGTCATAGTAAAGGGAGGTAATACTTACAGTCGGGAACAGATGTGGATGAACCTGCATTTGAAATAGAGCCAGAAGGTCAGGTGAGATTTGGCTGGTCGGAGTGGAGGCAGGGGCATGGAGGGGAAGCAGAGGATTGCAGTGTGCTTGAGTGAGGAAGTGGGATTGACAAGGCACTGATCTGCCTTTTCCTTACCTTTATTTTTCATTATTAATCAGATGTTCCGGATCCACCAGAAAACCTTCACTTGTCAGAAAGACAGAACAGAAGTGTTCGACTGACATGGGAGGCTGGAGATGACCACAATAGCAATATCAGCGGTAGGGAAGACTTGGCGTAGCTGTGCTCGCCAGAGTTAATATTAAAGCCATCAGTGCATGAGTGGATTATCCATAAAACATCCTTTAAAACATTTAATATTATATATAAACCTTATTATAACTTGAACATTCTCAGTCTTTTCTAATGTGTGTTTCTGTGTTCCCACTGCCAGAGTATATTGTAGAATTTGAAGGAAACAAAGAGGAGCCTGGAAGGTGGGAAGAACTGACTCGAGTCCAAGGAAAGGAAACAACAGTCGTGCTGTCTTTGGCTCCATACGTGAGATACCAGTTCAGGGTCATAGCCATGAATGAAGTTGGGAGAAGCCAGCCTAGCCACCCATCAGGCCATCATGAAACACCCCCAGCAGGTAAGACGCTCACACCTCAAGTTTCTAACAAAATATTTTAGTTTGCCGCATCCTTGAATATCTTTTTAAAAACAGGATTGATGGCATGGTGTAGGATTTTAGATTTCCTCCAGTAGAGAACTAACAACACAGAAAATAGTCAAAGGACATCAATCTTGTAAGTTGTATATAAATGTTTGAGGAACGTGAAAAAGCATTATTCTGAACAATTTCTGATAGCTGAGTATTATGTTAAAATCAGATACTATAAATAAGTTGTAAACTAAAGTTCAGTGTATATTAAAGTCAACTTTCTCTTTATTTTTCTCCTCATTTCAACTTTCGGAAGTAAAACTCTTGACATGTTATAGATAGTGCATTCAATTTTTACTGCATGTAATGCCGTTTTATGCATTTAGTGTATTTTTTATGTCTCAATAGTGAAATAGATATCTAATATCTACCTAAAATCTCAAGAACCAACATGCTGTAGAATATACAGAATTCAAAATATAATACTGTAAACGTGAGCCTTATATAATGTTATAAATCAATAAAGCAAAATATTGATAGTGCTAAAATTTGTATTACTGAATTGGAAATGATTAACAATGTGGTCATAGCATGGTATTTTTTCCCTCTCTGTCTGAAATAAAAATGCTAGGATATAATTCCCTTTGGGGATTGAGAAAATATAAGCAGAGATAATAATCAGGTACTTGTATGATTTTAGTATAAGTTCATCTTGGCACTAAACTGCATACTTAACCCTTCTTATAAAATAGATTCATCCAAATATATTTCACGGGGGCATTACCTGCTGTTTCCCATTTGACGCCCCTAAAACTCAGCTGTTGATATTAATATATGACCTTTAATTTTATTCATGTAGAGGCAAACATTCATATCACATTTCTAACAATAATTCGAAAAGAAAAAGCAGATTTAAAACTAAAATGTATATTTAAATAGTGTGTTTAGAATTTTAAGAGCAGGTTTAAAATGAAGATGGGTAAAGTAAACCTTCTATTCTCCAGTGACTAATAATTATATCAATCCATGAACATGATTTTATTCCTTATATATATATGTAAAATATGTTTTATGTGAGGTGAGATGTGTTAACTATTGTGGTGATCATTTTATAATATGTATAAATATAATATGTGAAATATATATATTCTAAAATCATTATATAAAAGTGCTATGAATCTTTTTACAAACTGGGCCAGATATAAATACATATAATCAAAGTTATGTAAAAATGTTTTTTATGGGCAGAGGGATGATATATCTATAGATCATACAATGGGGAAAAGTAATTTCATATTTATAATTTTTCAGCTCCAGACAAAAATCCACAAAACATAAGAGTTCAAGCTTCTCAACCCAAGGAAATGATTATCAAATGGGAGGTGAGGATTCTTTGTTTTGCTTATTACCTTTGCGTTCTTTTTACTTTTTTAGGTCCACATCCTAAGTATAATGATAGAACAATATCTTTTAAGAACAGATGAAAACTATTTATATTTTTTATAAATATATTTTATTTATATGTTTTTAAAAGTCATTGTGATTAGAGTGTTGTAAAATAGAGTTTAACTGTGGTAGATAATTTAAGAAAGTTTTTACAGGCTGATTTCATTATAATCGATCCCCCAAAGTTTATGATTCCTAATATTTTTATTAGCAATATTCTTAATCCTCTCCCATTCAAACAAACAAACAAACAAACCTACTGATAATCTTTCACTGTCTTTTGGTGCATGGCCGATAAAGATTAAGCATATCAAAAGCATGACCCCCTAAGGAACAGTCACCGCTTACTAAGCACTATTAGGCATTCTGTGTACTCATATCAAATTCTGAGACCAATGTTGTCAAGAGAGCATCATTAATACTGTATCCTAGATACAGAAACGGGTCCACGGATAGACTGGCCCGTCACTATACAATTAGAAATCAACAAAACTAGGATTTCCACATGAATATCTTTGAACTTACTCATTTTCTCATATATATATGTATATAATATTAAAAATTACTAAAATAGACTTTCCTGTTTGAATTTTGCACAAAAGTTTGTATCTGCTCAGATGACTTTAATTTGTTTTAATGCCATTTCTAAATTTCTTCTGTAACAGTGGAAGATGTTACTCTCCTCTATTTTGACATGTTTCATGAACAAGTATTTTAACTTACTTGAAAGTAGGTTACCATTTAGCGATTCTAATTAATAACAGATTTCTGATACTGAAGTCACTGAATTTTACAAGCATTTTTTAATGTATGCTGGAATATATTAACTTATTTCCACAACTTATTCCACATGTGATTTTTGGAAGAATTTTAGAAGGTACAAAGTTTGATTTCCTTTTTCTTCATCATGGATTGGTCTTGTATGATAACCTTGACCATACCTACAAAATATGTAGTCAATATTTTTATGTAAAACTAACACTTTATTCCCATTTCAGTGAGAGTAAGCTTTGCAAACTTAAAATTTGAAAAATAATTGGCAATATACAGAAGTTAAATATAGTCAAAAATAGTATTATTTTCTTGAACATATGGCCACAAATAGCTGCTACCACATTTGAAATTATGTTAGGATCTTATCCTTTTAGAGTATCTATTGTCTTTTAAATTCCATAGAAATTTCTATTAGATAGATGATATAACTGGATTAGATGACAATAATAGTGTATAATTATCAGGTCACTTCCTCAGAGAAGTGCACCATTTTCCACTAACGTTAGTTCATTAATTGTCACGACTCCTCTGGGAGGCCTGTAGTAGCTCCATGCTGTCAGCATTACATTCAGAGAAGCTGGGGCTACAGCTTTGTGATCGTACCCAGATGCATGCCCTGACTCAGTAATGAAGAGAGAGCTGGGATCTGCAGTCCTTCCTACTGATCATCCTGTTCATAAATCACTCTGTCCCCACCCCCAAAGACACACAAGACTAATTACCAGTGCTCTCTTCTTGGAAGACTGGGATTAAACTATGAAAGTGTTTACAGTTTGTCTTTGAAAAGTAAATGACATGTAATTTGGTAATTAACTGACCAGAGGAAGGAAATAGAGATTTGGAACTAAGCTGACAATTACCTTCATAATATATTCCATTGTGTTTCATGTCATTTTGAAATGTCAGAGGCCTAATAACTATAAGCACAACCAGTGAAGTTTAAGAACATTTACTCATCAGTTATTCTTTTGCATGAATTATCTTATAAACTGGAGTTAAATGCCAGCTATTTCCCCAAGTTGACAAGCACACAGTATAAATTGAGTACCAGATCCCCTCCGAAGATTGACTTACAAAATGATTCCTATTTACAAGATAAATGATCAGAGAGGAGCAATTTGTCTTAAAAAAAAAAAAAAAAGGAAGAAAACATTGATCTTTCACAAAAGGATTAAATAGGAACAGACTGGTTGTCCCTAATTCTCTTTTGGTTTATGTTTTCTTTTTAGCATTAACTATGAATAAAAGTATTATGAGGTCCTTGGTTTATATATGGCAGTCAAAAATAGTCTTTGTTTTCCTGAATGTATAATCTAGTTGGAGGGACAGACAATAGGCAAATACAGGAGAAATAAAATAATATCATTATGAAACAGTCAATGGAGAAAAATAATATACAGACTCTTACTTGTGACTTATTAGTGAATTGCATTTACTCATTGATAAGTGAACCTTATTTTACAGTCAAAATGGATTTCAGTTATCTTATTTAACTCATGTTCTATTGTATATTACATTATCTTTATAAATTTGGCACAGTAAATATTAAGGACTCACTTTTTTTTAAAGTGACATTAAATTTTAACTTAATGATAAAACTACTCTTTTTAGCTAACATTATCTTCTAAGATAATGATGAGTTTATACTTTATTCTTAAGTATTAATGTATTTATGTTGCATTTGAACTTCAATAAAATAGCAAATATCTAATCTCACAGATTCCAGAAAATGATCAAAACAAACAAAACCCATTCATTAATGTTTGGGAAATAGCAACTTCCTCCAGTTACCTGGTTATATGATCACAGCCAAGTTGTTTAAGCCCTCTAAAAGATGTAGGACTTATTGTTTCTACTACAATTGTAATCAGAAAACCACCAGCCTTAAAAATGAACTTAGGCAGTACAAAAAAATCTATGCAGTTTCTAGTCAGTATAACTTGCTTTGTTCATAGATCTCTTTGAAAATACAATAGAAGTACAGTTTTGTTCTACAAAATTATACATAGAATGTGTTACTAGCAGTTCCATGGGTTTTCAGATCCTTTGAAGGGCATCCACAGACCCCATCTAGAGATGCCTAGACATCAATTAAGAACCTCTTATAGAGAGCCTTTCTTATGAGCAGCTTCATGAGGGGAAGGAATGCTGGTGATCTTCCCCCCTCCCCACCCCACATCCCTGGTTACTATGATTTGTTATCTTTGTTTGGGATCTATTTGTGAATTTGTTGAGGTTTTGTTGTCCACTGTCTGAAAGCCAAATATGAAGTATTCCTGCAGTTTCTTTGGGAGTCTAGGCACCAAGGAGGCTGGCAATTTAGGTAAGATTTTTTTCTTAACAGTGTTACCAGGGTGGCACAGTTTAAAATTTTTCAGAGAGCTTTATCAAATGCAACTATTTTTCTTGAAGCAAAGCATGCATAAACTGAATAATAGTATTTGTACATATTTATTGTCAGTTGGGACTGAAGGTAATTGTAATTCCAGATTGTAGAACTGGAACTAAAAGCTTGTGGCCTGACTTATCTGGGCAATGTGACAGCCTCTGGTAAGTTTATCTATATGAGAGTAGGAAATATCTTGGAGCAAAAGTTTGAAAGCAAAATATAAACAGTGACTGTGAAAATCTTAGAAAGCTTTTGATTTCACATTTTTCCTTTTAGAGAATTTAACTATTAACCCTAGAATAAGCACCAGACTTGAAATTATTGTGCTGATATACTACTGTTCTTTTAACTTTATTCCATCCAATCCCTCTATTAAGTACTTATAAATTAATCTGAGTCAAGAAGTATTGCAAATTCTATAAAAACATTATATATGGTTATTGAATCACTTGCATATACAGACAAAATTATTAGTTATATAAGTGACTCATAAATCTATGGCTAAAATCCAATTTTTATGTGTTGTATATAGTTGATTCATTTAAATGCATATTCCCATTTTCGTGATATTAAACAGATTGTTTAAATCACATTAATGTTTTTTAATTAAAGTATTTAATTAAAAGCTAGAGTGGAAATAACCAATCTCCTATTCAAGAAGTTCCTCCAGTAAAAATTTCTATACAGCAAAAGAAACTGGAGGATGGGGAGCGCTTTCTCGTAAAAGAAACAGAATGGCAAGGAGCTGGGAACTATTGTATTATAAAGAGAGCTACATCTTCTGGGTACTGGTGCACACAAATACATATTATCCAAAAATATTTACTTGCTCTCTCTCTTCTCTTGGAAGGAAGATGGGGATAATAGATGGAGTCAGATGGAAAGAGTTTTGACTGAAAAGCCATGAAAAAAAATCCATTTTATATTTAGGGATCCTGGAGTAGGAAGTGGCAGCCCACTCGAGTATTCTTGCCTGGAGAACTCCATGGACAGAGGAGCCTGGCAGGCTACAGTCCCTGGGGTTGCAAACAGCGACTACTCTAAGGAACTTAAGATGTCCTTTTTCATTT
>NW_017200846.1:0-6879 GCF_001704415.2 Capra hircus | reverse complement strand
TGCCCAACCGGAGAAGGTACCTACTATTCTAGTAAGTCATGATAACAGGTGACTGCCTTTGCTTCCCGAAGGACACTCGCTTTCCCTGCATCCTGAGAACTCCACGTCTCAGCCAGTTGAAAAGCGCTTCTTGGAGGTCATTATTCAGGGGCAACTTCCCTGGAGCCCGGGCCATAGGGAGCGCTCCACACTCCCAGGGAAAGGCAGAGCCACAGCCACACATCTGTCCCATCCCCTTTGCTCTGTAGGAGAGCTCTAGTGAGCCTAGGTCTGTCAGGAAAATTCTTGGCTCCTATGGGGACACATTCTATGTGTGAAACTGCATCCAGGACCTAGGGGCCACACACGCCTGTTTCTCTCGGGGGCGGAGGGGTGGGGGGCCTGAAGCAGTGCGGCCCAGCAACAGCTTCCACATCCATCCAATTGCTCTTTTCTTACCTCTGATAGAACTAGCTTTGTTCCAGCCTTTGGCAATTTGGAGGCAAGCGGGCCCCACTTCCTCCCCAAGGAGGCATGGGACCTACTTTGAGTGGAAAGCCCCTCACGGAGCTGAACCCAGGAAGGCACCCAGTCATGTCTGACACATTCCTGCATCCTGCTTCTTCATGAGCAATACCGCTATAAGCTAGGCATGTCTTTCCAAGGCTCAGAAAGGACAGGGGAGATGCATGGTGCTGCCTCTGGAATTTCGGTCCTCTGAGCAGACCTGGAGGTCTCCCTTGAAGGAGCTAACCAGTTTCTTCCAAATACAGGCTTGCAAACACACACTGGGTGGCTGCCTCTTCTTCCCTGAAGGACGATCACTTTCCCCGCATCCTGTGAACTCTGCATCCCAGCCTGCTGGAAAAGCGCTTCTTGGAGGTCATTTTCAGGGACAATTTTCCCTGGAGCCCGGCCGTAGGGAGGCCCCATGCTCGCTGGAAAGGCAGAGTCACATCCACAGTCTGTTCTACCCCTTTTGCCCTGTAGGAGAGCTCTAGTGAGCCTAGGTCTGTCAGGAAAATTCTTGGCTCCTATGGGGACACACCCCTGTGTGTTAACCTGCATATCGGACCTAGGGGCCACAGGGCGCCTGTTCCTCTCGGGGGGGACCCTGAAGTGGTGCGGCCCAGGCAACAGCCTGAACATCCATCCGATTGCTCTTTTCTTCCTTCTGATAGAGCTAGCTTTGCTTCTCGCTTTGGCATTTCGGAAGCCAGGGGGAGCCCCACCGCTGTTGTCCTGGGGTCTATTGGAGGTACCGGGTCTATTGGACCCCAGCATGGCACCCGACCCCCTCAGACACACTCCCGCAGCCTCCTTCCCCCATGGGCAGGACTGTTCTGACCTAGGAATGTGTTCCCAAGGCTCAGAAAATGCAGGGAGACACACGGCCCTGACTCTGGAACTGAGGCCGATTGGAGGCAGGCCTGGAGGTCTGACGTCTGAGACGCCAAACACTTGCTGCAAGATACAGGTGTGAAAACACACTCTCTGGGGCTGCCTTTCCTTCCTCCAAGGAAGAGAGCTTTTCCAGTCTCCTCCGTGCTGAGTCATACAAGGCTGCAAAGGTTCTGGCTTAGAGGGCATTTCTCAGCGGCAATGGCCCCTGAGGCCCTGCACCCAGGGAGGGATCCTACCCTCCCAGGGGAAGTCAAAGCAACCTCCAAACAGCTGTTCTCTCATGTTTCCTCTGCAGGAGGGAGCTAGTGAGCCCAGGTCTGTCTGGAACGTTCTTGGATCCTGCGGGGAAATCATCCTGGGAGCCCACCTGGATACCAGTCGTAGGGGCTAAAATTCGCATTTTCCTTCCTTGGAGCCCTAACGCAGTACAGCCTAGCAACTGCTTGAAAATCCATCCTGTTGCTGTTTTCTTCCCTCTGACAGAGCGAGCTTTGCTCCCCATTTTGGGATTTCAGAAGCAAGGTGGTGGCCTGCAACTCCTTGCCTGGGGTCCATTGGAGGTGCAAGGTGCCCTCGACCAGGTGACCCCAGCATGACACCTGGCCCCCTCAGACACACTCCCGCAGCCTGCTTCCCCATGGGCAGGACTGCTCTCACCTAGGAATGTGTTTGCAAGGCCAGGAAACTGCAGGGAGACACAAGGCCCTGATTCTGGCATTGAGTCTGTTGGAACAGGCCTGCAGGTCTTCTGTCTAACAAGCCAAACACTTGCTGCAAGATACAGGCCTGAAAACACACTCTTGGGCTGCCTTTCCTTCCTCCAAGGAAGAGAGTTTTCTCAGCCTCCTGTGGGCTGAGAGTCACACAGGGCTGAAAAGCACTTGCTGGGAGATTCTTTTTCATTGGCCATGGCCCCTGAGGCCCTGTGCTCAGGGAGGGCTCCCTCCCTCCCAGGGAAAGTCAAAGGAAGCTCCAAACGGCTGTTCAATCATGTTTCTGAGAGAGTCATTGCCAAGGCAGGTTTCTAAGAAGTTCAAGGGTCCCCAAGGAGAGAGGGGTCTAGAATTCTCAAGGAGGAAGAAAGGACAAACTGTTTTTCCCCTCTACATTCCTTAGGATTATATAACAATCATGCATCCTTCTTGAGGACGGTCTCTGGAAAAAACCTTCTGGCTAATCCTGTTATCTTAAAATGTCAAATTATGGGAGTAGGTCTAGTGAGTCTTTACAACCTCCAGACATTCTTTTGTTCGTTGTCATAACTTATTGGAGAGTATATAACTCCATTACCTAACACTAGCAAGGGGGTACGCTTTCTGCCCCTTGTGATGTCTCTGTCAGAAGCTTTCTCTATCTCCTTTATCCTTTAATAAAACTCTATTGCACAAAAGCTCTGAGCAATCAAGCCTCGTCTTGGGCCCTGGATTGAATTCTTCTCCTCCATAAGCCAAGAATCCCAGCATCTTTTCGTGGTTCAGCAACAATATTTCATTTCCTCTGCAGGAGAGAGCTAGTGAGCTTAGGTCTGTCTGGAACATTCTTGGATCCTGTGGGGAAAATATCCTGTGCACACATCTGGATACTGGGCCTAGAGGCCAAAATTTGCATTTCTTTCCCGGGGAGCCCTAACGTGGTGTGACTTAGCAACTGCTTGAAAATCCATCCCATTGCTGTTTTCCTCCTTCTGACAGAGCTAGCTTTGTTCCCTGCTTTGGGATATCTCAACCGAAGGGCCGGTCCATAGCTACTCGCCTGGGGCCCATTGGATGTGCAAGGTGCCCTCGACTAGGTGACCCTAGCATGGCACTCAGCCCGCTCAGACACACTCCCGAGGCTTCTTTCTCATGGGAAGCACTGCTCCAACCTAGGAATGTGTCTGCAATGCTTGGAAAGTGCAGTGAGACACACAGCCCTGACTCTGCAATTGAGGCCCTCAGAGCAAGCCTGCAGCTCTGATGTCTGAGAAGCAAAACACTTGCTGCAAAGAGAGGCCTGAAAACACACTCTCTGTGGATGACTTTCCTTCCTCTAAGGAAGATAGTTTTCCCAGTCTCCTGCTTCCTGAATGTCACACAGCTGGAATGCGCTTGCTTGGAGGTCGTGATTCAGTGGCAATGACCCCTGAGGCCCTTTGCCCAGGGAGGCTCCAATACGGCCAGATGTGAGGCGCTCTTCAATCTGGCCAGTTGGAGCCTCCCTGGGCAAAGGGCCTCAGGGGTCATTGCCACTGAATCACGACCTCCAAGCAAGCGCATTCCAGCTGTGTGACATTCAGGAAGCAGGAGACTGGGAAAACTATCTTCCTTAGAGGAAGGAAAGTCATCCACAGAGAGTGTGTTTTCAGGCCTCTCTTTGCAGCAAGTGTTTTGCTTCTCAGACATCAGAGCTGCAGGCTTGCTCTGAGGGCCTCAATTGCAGAGTCAGGGCTGTGTGTCTCACTGCACTTTCCAAGCATTGCAGACACATTCCTAGGTTGGAGCAGTGCTTCCCATGAGAAAGAAGCCTCGGGAGTGTGTCTGAGCGGGCTGAGTGCCATGCTAGGGTCACCTAGTCGAGGGCACCTTGCACATCCAATGGGCCCCAGGCGAGTAGCTATGGACCGGCCCTTCGGTTGAGATATCCCAAAGCAGGGAACAAAGCTAGCTCTGTCAGAAGGAGGAAAACAGCAATGGGATGGATTTTCAAGCAGTTGCTAAGTCACACCACGTTAGGGCTCCCCGGGAAAGAAATGCGAAATTTTGGCCTCTAGGCCCAGTATCCAGATGTGTGCACAGGATATTTTCCCCACAGGATCCAAGAATGTTCCAGACAGACCTAAGCTCACTAGCTCTCTCCTGCAGAGGAAATGAAATATTGTTGCTGAACCACGAAAAGATGCTGGGATTCTTGGCTTATGGAGGAGAAGAATTCAATCCAGGGCCCAAGACGAGGCTTGATTGCTCAGAGCTTTTGTGCAATAGAGTTTTATTAAAGGTATAAAGGAGATAGAGAAAGCTTCTGACAGAGACATCACAAGGGGCAGAAAGCGTACCCCCTTGCTAGTGTTAGTAATGGAGTTATATACTCTCCAATAAGTTATGACAACGAACAAAAGAATGTCTGGAGGTTGTAAAGACTCACTAGACCTACTCCCATAATTGACATTTTAAGATAACAGGATTAGCCAGAAGGTTTTTTCCAGAGACCGTCCTCAAGAAGGATGCATGATTGTTATATAATCCTAAGGAATGTAGAGGGAAAAACAGTTTGTCCTTTCTTCCTCCTTGAGAATTCTAGACCCCTCTCTCCTTGGGGACCCTTGAACTTCTTAGAAACCTGCCTTGGCAATGACTCTCTCAGAAACATGATTGAACAGCCGTTTGGAGCTTCCTTTGACTTTCCCTGGGAGGGAGGGAGCCCTCCCTGAGCACAGGGCCTCAGGGGCCATGGCCAATGAAAAATAATCTCCCAGCAAGTGCTTTTCAGCCCTGTGTGACTCTCAGCCCACAGGAGGCTGAGAAAACTCTCTTCCTTGGAGGAAGGAAAGGCAGCCCAAGAGTGTGTTTTCAGGCCTGTATCTTGCAGCAAGTGTTTGGCTTGTTAGACAGAAGACCTGCAGGCCTGTTCCAACAGACTCAATGCCAGAATCAGGGCCTTGTGTCTCCCTGCAGTTTCCTGGCCTTGCAAACACATTCCTAGGTGAGAGCAGTCCTGCCCATGGGGAAGCAGGCTGCGGGAGTGTGTCTGAGGGGGCCAGGTGTCATGCTGGGGTCACCTGGTCGAGGGCACCTTGCACCTCCAATGGACCCCAGGCAAGGAGTTGCAGGCCACCACCTTGCTTCTGAAATCCCAAAATGGGGAGCAAAGCTCGCTCTGTCAGAGGGAAGAAAACAGCAACAGGATGGATTTTCAAGCAGTTGCTAGGCTGTACTGCGTTAGGGCTCCAAGGAAGGAAAATGCGAATTTTAGCCCCTACGACTGGTATCCAGGTGGGCTCCCAGGATGATTTCCCCGCAGGATCCAAGAACGTTCCAGACAGACCTGGGCTCACTAGCTCCCTCCTGCAGAGGAAACATGAGAGAACAGCTGTTTGGAGGTTGCTTTGACTTCCCCTGGGAGGGTAGGATCCCTCCCTGGGTGCAGGGCCTCAGGGGCCATTGCCGCTGAGAAATGCCCTCTAAGCCAAACCTTTGCAGCCTTGTATGACTCAGCACGGAGGAGACTGGAAAAGCTCTCTTCCTTGGAGGAAGGAAAGGCAGCCCCAGAGAGTGTGTTTTCACACCTGTATCTTGCAGCAAGTGTTTGGCGTCTCAGACGTCAGACCTCCAGGCCTCCTCCAATGGCCTCAGTTCCAGAGTCAGGGCCGTGTGTCTCCCTGCATTTTCTGAGCCTTGGGAACACATTCCTAGGTCAGAACAGTCCTGCCCATGGGGAAGGAGGCTGCGGGAGTGTGTCTGAGGGGGTCGGGTGCCATGCTGGGGTCCAATAGACCCGGTACCTCCAATAGACCCCAGGACAACAGCGGTGGGAGCTCCCCCTGGCTTCCGAAATGCCAAAGCGAGAAAGCAAAAGCTAGCTCGTATCAGAAGGAAGAAAAGAGCAATCGATGGATGTTCAGGCTGTTCCTGGGGCCGCACCACTTCAGGGTCCCCCCCGAGAGGAACAGGCGCCCTGTGGCCCCTAGGTCCGATATGCAGGTTAACACACAGGGTGTGTCCCCATAGGAGCCAAGAATTTTCCTGACAGACCTAGGCTCACTAGAGCTCTCCTACAGGGCAAAAGGGGTAGAACAGACTGTGGATGTGACTCTGCCTTTCCCAGCGAGCATGGGGCCCTCCCTACGGCCCCGGGCTCCAGGAAAATTGTCCCTGAAAAATGACCTCCAAGAAGCGCTTTTCCAGCAGGCTGGGGATGCAGAGTTCACAGGATGCGGGGAAAGTGATCGTCCTTCAAGGAAGAAGAGGCAGCCACCCAGTGTGTGTTTGCAAGCCTGTATTTGGAAGAAACTGTTTAGCTCCTTCAAGGGGAGACCTCCAGGTCTGCTCAGAGGACCGAAATTCCAGAGCCAGCACCATGCATCTCCCCTGTCCTTTCTGAGCCTTGGAAAGACATTCCTAGCTTATAGCGGTATTGCTCATGAAGAAGCAGATGCAGGAATGTGTCAGACATGACTGGGTGCCTTCCTGGGTCAGCTCCGTGAGGCCTTTCCACTCAAAGTAGTCCCATGCCTCCTTGGGGAGGAAGTGGGCCCGCTTGCCTCCAAATTGCCCAAAGGCTGGAACAAAGCTAGTTCTATCAGAGGTAAGAAAGAGCAATTGATGGATGTGGAAGCTGTTGCTGGGCCGCACTGCTTCAGGCCCCCCACCCCTCCGCCCCCGAGAGAAACAGGCGCCCTGTGGCCCCTAGGTCCTGGAGATGCAAGTTTTCACACATAGAATGTGTCGGCATAGATGCTCTCTCAAGGAGAAAAGAAAAAGAGAAAAAGAAAAGAAAAAAAAAAAAAAAAAAAAAAAAAGA
>NW_017200845.1:0-6879 GCF_001704415.2 Capra hircus | reverse complement strand
GTCGTAAGTTGTGAGCACCTGCCTCAACTGGAGAAAATCCAGGTGGTTCTCCCCCAGGCGAGATGAGGCCCATTTCCGCTGAGCGTCCGGAGGCTAACCACACCTAACCTCTGGAACTTCCAAAGGGTCCTTCATACCCTTGCTGGCAACTCAAGAAGTTCCCGACATACCCGTCTCCACTCGAGAGGAAGCACGAGAGTCCCGCCCACATGCAGAGGAGCCCCGTAGCCACCTCCTCCCTCAAGAGGAGGGATCCTTTCCCTGCGTGTTCGGGAAAGAATTCCCGGCGTTCCCGTCGCATCTCAAGAGGAGGCGCTCTCCACAGGAAAGGCGAGAGGAACTCCAGGTCGTGCCACCATTGCCAGGGGTCCCCCAGATGTCTCAGTCCATTCCAGGGAAACCTGTTTTCCCTGCACTGCCTCGACTTTCAAGCTGAGGATAGACTCACACCACGGATGTGGGACAGCCCTGTGTGAAAGCCTCGTGGGAAAGCCTCGAGGGAAAGCCACAGATCCCTTGATCCACGCGAAGGGAAGGCGTGACACTGCCAGCTACAGCTCGGGAGGAAAGCGCACGTGCATGCCCCCACTCGAGACGAGGACTGACTCCCCAGGGGAGACCCCAGATGTACCCCAAGATCCATGTCATCCCTGGAGAGGAATCCTCAGGTTGTGGCACCGACTCCACACAAGGTCTTAGGCCCTTGCATCGCCCGGAGGGGAATCTGAGATGCCCCCCGAACAACTCGCATGGGGACTGGCCTTTCCTGAGGCCACCAGAGCGGGCCTCTGAGGTCCCCGTCATAAGTCGAGAGCCACCTGCCGCACCTCGAGAAAATCCAGGAGGTTCTCCCCTCCAGGAGAGATGAGGCCCATTTCCGCTGAGGCGTTGCGAGGCTAACCACACCTAACCCTGGAACTTCCAAAGGGTCCTTCACACCTTTTGCTGCAACTCAAGAAATTCCCGACATATCCGTCTCCACTCGAGAGGATGCACGAGACTCCCACCCCCATCCAGAGGAGCCCCGATTCTGCCTCCTACCTCGAGAGGAGGGATCCTTTCCATGCGTGGTCCCGGAAAGAATTCCCGGCGTTCCCGTCGCATCTCAAGAGGTGGCGCTCTCCACAGGAAAGGCGAGAGGAACTCCAGGGTCGTGTCACCATTCCCAGAGCCCAAAGATGTCTCAGTCCATTCCAGGAAATCATGTTTTCCCTGCACTGCCTCGACTTTCAAGCCGATGATCGACTCACACCACGGTGGCACGTGGACAGCCCTGTGGGTAAGCCTCGTGGGAAAGCCTCGAGGGAAAGCCACAGATCCCTTGATCCACGCGAAGGAAAGCGTGACACGGCTGCTACAGCTCGGGAGGAAAGCGCAGGTGCATGCCCCCACTCTAGACGAGGACTGACACCCCTGGGGAGACTCCAGAAGAACCCCAAGATCTATGTCAGCACTGGAGAGGAATCCTAAGTTCCCGGCCCCCGAATTCACACAAGGTCTTAGGCCCCGGCATCGACGGGAGAGGAATCCTGAGAGGCCCCGAGCTACTCGCATGGGCCGTGGCCTTCCCTGAGGCCAGGACAGCGGGTCCCTGAGGTCCCCGTCGTAAGTCGAGAGCACCTGCCGCAACTCCGAGAAAATCCAGGAGGTTTTCCCCTCCAGACGAGATGAGGCCCATTTCCGCTGAGGCGTCTCGAGGCTAATCACACCTAACCTCTGGAACTTCCAAAGGGTCCTTCACACCCTTGCTGCAACTCAAGAAGTTCCCCGACATACCCGTCTCCACTCGAGAGGAAGCACGAGACACCCGCCCTCATCCAGAGGAGCCGCGTTTCCGCCTCCTAGCTCGAGAGAAGGGATCCTTTCACTGCGTGTTCGGGAAAGAATTCCCCGGCGTTCCCGTCGGCAACTCAAGAGGTGGCGCTCTCCACAGGAAAGGCGAGAGAAACTCCAGGGTCGTGCCACCATTCCCCAAGTCCCCCAGATGTCTCAGTCCATTCCAGGGAAACCTGTTTTCCCTGCACTGCCTCGACTTTCAAGCCGAGGATCGACTCACAAACGGTGGCACGTGGGACAGCACTGTGGGAAAGACTCGTGTAAATGCCTCGAGGAAAGCCTTGAGGGAAAGCCACTGATCCCTTGATCCACGCGAATGGAAGCGTGACACTGCTGCTGCAGCTCGGGAGGAAAGTGCACGTGCAAGCCCCCACTCGAGACGAGGACCGACTCCCCTGGGGAAACTCCAGAAGTACGCCAAGATTCATGTCAGTACTGGAGAGGAAGACTCAGGAGCCGGCACCGACTCCACACAAGGTCCTAGGCCCCGGCATCGACTGGACAGCAATCCCGAATGGCCTTTCCTGAGGCCACCAGAATGCGTCCCTGAGGTCCCCGTCTTAAGTCGAGAGCACCTGCCGCATCTCGAGAAAATCCAGGAGGTTCCCCCCCCAGGCGAGATGAGGCCCATTTCTGTTGAGGCGTTCGAGGCTAATAACACCTAGCCTCTAGAACTTCCAAAGGGTCCTTCACACCCTTGCTGCAACTCAAAGAAGTTCCCGACATACCCGTCTCCACTGGAAAGGAAGCACGAGAGTCCCGCCCACATCCAGAGGAAACCCGTTTCCGCCTCATACATCGATAGGAGGGATCCTTTTCCCTGCATGGTCGGGAAAGAATTCCGGCGTTCCCGTCACATCTCTCAAGAGGATGCGCTCTCCACAGGAAAGGCGAGAGGAACTCCAGGGTCGTGCCACCATTCCCAGAGTCCCCCAGATGACTCAGTCCATTCCAGGGAAACCTGTTTTCCCTGAACTGCCTCGAATTTCAAGCCGAGGATCGACTCACAACACGGTGGCACGTCGGACAGCCCTGTGGGAAAGCCTCGTGGGAAAGCCTCCAGGGAAAGCCACAGATCATTTGATCCACGAAAGGGAAGCGTGACACTGCTGCTAGAGCTCAGGAGGAAAGCGCACCTGTATGCCCCTACTCGAGACGTGGACTGACTCCCCTGGGGAGACTCCAGAAGTACCCCAAGATCCATGACAGCACTGGAGAGGAATCCTCAGGTTCCGGTACTGACTCCACACAAGGTCTTAGTCCCCGGCATCGACGGGAGAGGAATCCCGAGAGGCCCCCTGAGCAACTCGCATGCGGACTGGCCTTTCCTGAGGCCACCAGAGAGGGTCCCTGAGGTCTCCGTCGTAAGTATAGAGCACCTGCCACAACTCGAGAATATCCAGGAGGTTCTCCGACCAGGCGAGATGAGGCCCATTTCCGATGAGGCGTCTCGAGACTAATCACACCTAACTCTGGAACTTCCAAAGGGTTTTTCACACCCTTGCTGCAACTCAAGAAGTTCCCCGACATACCCGTCTCCATTGGAGAGGAAGCACGAGAGTCCCGCCCACATCCAGAGGAGCCCCGTTTCCGCCTCCTAGCTCGAGAGAGGATCCTTTCCCTGCGTGGTCGGGAAAGAATTCCCGGCATTCCCATATTTTCTCAAGAGGAGGTGAACTCCACAGGAAAGGCGAGAGGAACGCCAGGGTCGTGCCACCTTTCCCAGAGTCCCCCCAGATGTCTCAGCCCATTCCAGGGAAACCTGTTTTCCTGCACTGCCTCGACTTTCAAGCCGAGGATCGACTCACACCATGGTGGCACGTGCGACAGCCCTGTGGGAAAGCCTCGTGGGAAAGCCTCGTGGGAAAGCCTCTAGAGAAAGCCACAGATCCCTGATCCACGCGAATGGAAGCGTGACACTGCTGCTACAGCTCGGGAGGAAAGCGCACGTGCATGTCCCTACTCGAGACGAGGACTGACTCCCCTGGGGAGACTCCAGAAGTACCCCAAGATCCATGTCAGCACTGGGAGGAATCCTCAGGTTCCGGCACCGACTCCACACACAAGTTTTTAGGCCCCGGCATCGCAAGGAGAGGAATCCCGATAGGGCCCCGAGCAACTCGCATGGGGACTGGCCTTTCCTGAGGCCACCAGAGCGGGTCCCCCCATCGTAAGTCGAGAGCACTTGCCAAAACTCGAAAAAATCCAGGAGATATGCTGTCCATGCGAGATGAGGCCCATTTCCACTGAGGCGTCTCGAGGCTAATCACAACTAATCTGTGGAACTTCCAAAGGGTCCTTCACACCCTTGCTGCAACTCAAGAAGTTCCCCGACATACCCGTCTCCGCTCGAGAGGAAGCACGAGAGTCCCGCCCATATCCAGAGGAGCCCCGATTCCGCCTCCTAGCTCGAGAGGAGGGATCCATTCCCCGCGTGTTCGGGAAAGAATTCCCGGCATTCCCGTCAAATCTCAAGAGGAGGCGCTCTCACAGGAAAAGCGAGAGGAACTCCAGGGTCGTGCCACCATTCCAGAGTCCCCCAGATGTCTCAGTCCATTCCAGGGAAACCTGGTTTCCTGCACTGCCTCGACTTTCAAGCCGAGGATCGACTCACACCACGGTGGCACGTGGGACAGCCCTGTGGGAAAGCCTCGTGGGAAAGCCTCGTGGAAAAGCCTCAAGCGATAGACACAGTTCCCTTGATCCACGCTAAGGGAAGCGTGACACTGCTGCTACAGCTCGAGAGGAAAGCGCACGTGCAGGCCCCCACTCGAGACGAGGACTGACGCCCATGGGGTGACTCCAGAAGTACCCCAAGATCCACGTCGGGACTGGAGAGGAATCCTCAGGTTCCGGGACTGACGCCACACAAGATCTTAGGCCCCGGCATCGACGGGAGAGAAATCCCGAGAGGCCCCGAGCAACTCGCATGGGGACTGGCCTTTCCTGAGGCCACCAGAGCGGGTCCCTGAGGTCCCCGTCGTAAGTCGAGAGCCCTGCAGCCTCGAGAAAATCCAGGAGGTTCTCCCCTCCAGGCGAGATGAGGCCCATTTCCCCTGAGGCGTCTCGAGGCTAATCACACTAACTCTGGAACTTCCAAAGGGTCTTTTGCTGCAACTCAAGAAGTTCCCCGACATACCCGTCTCCACTCGAGAGGAAGCAGGAGAGTCCCGCCACAATCCAGAGGAGCCCCGTTTCCGCCTCCTAGCTCGAGAGGAGGGATCCTTTCCCTGCGGTCGAAAGAATTCCCGGAGTTCCCCGCATCTCAAGAGGAGGCACTCTCCACAGGAAAGGCGAGAGGAACTCCAGAGTCGTGCCACCATTCCCCAGAGTCCCCAGATGTCTCAGTCCATTCCAGGAACCTGTTTTCCCTCACTGCCTCGACTTTCAAGCCGAGGATCCACTCACACCATGGTGGCACGTGGGACAGCCCTGTGGAAATCCTCGAGGGAAAGCCACAGATCCTTGATCCTGCGAAGGGAAGCGTGACACTGCTGCTACAGCTGGGAAGAAAGCGCACGTGCATGCCCCCATTCGAGACGAGGACCGACTCCTCTCCAGAATACCCCAAGATCCATGTCAGCACTGGAGAGAATCCTCAGGTTCCGCACCGACTCCACGCAAGGTCTTAGGCTCCGGCATCGACGGGAAAGGAATCCGAGAGGCCCACGTGTAACTCGCATGGGGACTGGCCTTTCCTGAGCCACCAGAGCGGGTCCCTGAAGTCCCCGTCGTAAGTCGAGAGCACCTGCCGCAACTCGAGAAAATCCAGGAGGTTCTCCCCTCCAGGCGAGATGAGGCCCATTTCCTCTGAGGCGTCTCGAGGCTAATCACACCTAACCTCTGGAACTTCCAAAGGGTCCTTCACACCCTTGCTGCAACTCAAGAAGTTCCCCGACATACCCGTCTCCACTCGAGAGGAAGCACGAGAGTCCGCCCACATCCAGAGGAGCCCGTTTCCGCCTCCTAGCTCGAGAGGAGGGATCCTTTCCCTGCGTGCTCGGGAAAGAATTCCCGCGTTCCCGATGCATCTCAAGAGGAGGCGCTCTCCACAGGAAAGGCGAGAGGAACTCAGGGTCGTGCCACCATTCCAGAGTCCCCCAGATGTCTCAGTCCATTCCAGGGAAACCTGTTTTCCCTGCACTGCCTCGACTTTCAAGCCGAGGATCGACTCACACCACGGTGGCACGTGGGACAGCCCTGTGGGAAAAAGCCTCGTGGGAAAGCCTCGAGGGAAAGCCACAGATCCCTTGATCCACGCGAAGGGAAGCGTGACACTGCTGCTACAGCTCGGGAGGAAAGCGCACGTGCATGCCCCCACTCGAGACGAGGACTGACTCCCCTGGGGAGACTCCAGAAGTACCCCAAGATCCATGTCAGCACTGGAGAGGAATCCTCAGGTTCCGGCACCGACTCCACACAAGGTCTTAGGCCCGGCATCGATGGGAGAGGAATCCGAGAGGCCCCGAGCAACTCGCATGGGGACTGGCCTTTCCTGAGGCCACCAGAGCGGGTCCCTGAGGTCCCCGTCGTAAGTCGAGAGCACCTGCCGCAACTCGAGTAAAATCCAGGAGGTTCTCCCCTCCAGGCGAGATGAGGCCCATTTCCCTGAGGTGTCTCGAGGCTAATCACACCTAACCTCTGGAACTTCCAAAGGTCCTTCACACCCTTGCTGCAACTCAAGAAGTTCCCCGACATACCCGTCTCCACTCAAGAGGAAGCACGAGAGTCCGCCCACATCCAGAGGAGCCCCGTTTCCGGCTCGTAGCTCGAGAGGAGGGATCCTTTCCTGCGTGGTCGGAAAGAATTCCCGGCATTCCCGTCGCATCTCAAGAGGAGGCGCTCTCCAAAGGAAAGGGGAGAGGAACTGCAGGGTCGTGCACCATTCCCAAGTCCCCCAGATGTCTCAGTCCATTCCACAGGAACCTGTTTTCCCTGCACTGCCTCGGCTTTCAAGCTGAGGATCGACTCACACCACGGTGGCACGTGGGACAGCCCTGTGGGAACTGCTGCTACAGCATGGGAGGAAGGGCACACTCATGC
>NW_017200844.1:0-6879 GCF_001704415.2 Capra hircus | reverse complement strand
AGAGGAGCACCGTTTCCACCTCATAGCTCGAGAGGAGGGATCCCTGCGCTGGAAAGCATTCCCGCGTTCCAGTCGCATCTCAAGAGGAGGCCCTCTCCACAGGAAAGGCGAGAGGAACTCCAGGGTCGTTCCACCATTCCCAGAGTCCCCCAGATGTCTCTGTCAATTCCAGGGAAACCTGTTTTCCCTGCACTGCCTCGACTTTCAAGCCGAGGATCGACTCACACCACGGTGGCACGTGGGACAGCCCTGAGGAAAATCCTCGTGGGAAAGCCTCGAGGGAAAGCCACAGATCCCTTGATCCACGCGACGGGAAGTGTGACACTGCTGCTACAGTTCGTGAGGAAAGCTCACGTGCATGCACCCACACGAGATGAGCACTGACTCCCCAGGGGAGACTCCAGAAATACGCCAAGACCATGTCAGCACTGGGGAGGAATCCTCAGGTTCCGGCCCCGACTCCACACAAGGTCTTAGGCCCCAACATCGACGGGAGAGGAATCCCGAAAGGCCCCCTTGCAACTCCCATGGGCACTGGCCTTTCCTGAGGCCACCAGAGCGGGTCCCTGAGGTCCCCGTCTTAACTCGAGAGACCCTGCCCAACTCTAGAAAATCCAGGAGGTTCTCCCCTCCAGGCGAGATGAGGCCCATTTCCTCTGAGGCGTCTGGAGGCTCATCACACCTAAACTCTGGAAATTCAAAAGGGTCCTTGCTGCAACTCAAGAAGTTCCCCGACATACCCGTCTCCACTAGAGAGGAAGCACGAGGGTCCCGCCCACATCCAGAGGAACCCCGTTTCCGCCTGGCAGCTTGAGATGAGGGATCCTATCCTGCTTAGTCAGGAAAGATTTTTCGGCGTTCCCGTGGCATCTCAAGAGTAAGGGCTGTCAATAGGAAAGGCGAGAGGAACTCCAGGGTCGTGCCACCATTCCAAGAGTCCCCAGATGTGTCAGTCCATTTCAGAGGAACCTGTTTTCCCTGCACTGCCTCGACTTTCACGCCGAGTATCGACTCACACCATGGTGGCCTGGACAGCCCTGTGGGAAAGCCTCGTGGGAAAGCCTCGAGGGAAAGCCACAGATCCCTTGATCCCCGCGACCGGAAGCGTGACACACCTGCTACACTGTCCCTGAGGTCACGGTCGTATGTGAGAGCACCTGCCACAACTCGAGAAAATCCAGGAGGTTCTCTGCTTCAGTCGAGATGAGGCCCATTTTCTCTGTGGCGGTCTGGAGAGTAATCACGCCTAAACTCTGGAACTTCCAAAGGGTCCTACACACCCTTGCTACAACTCAAGAAGTTCCCCGACATACCCGTCTCCACTCCAGAGGAAGCACGAGGGTCCGGCCACCTCCAGAGGAGCTCCGTTTCCTCCTCCAAGCTCGAGATGAGGGATCCTTCTCTGCTTCCTCGGGAAAGAATTTCCGACGTTTCCGACGCATCTCAAGAGGAGGCGCGCTGCACAGGAAGAGGCGAGAGGAACTCATGGGTCGTGCCACCTATTCCAAGAGTCCCCCAGATGTCTCAGTCCATTCCAGAGGATCCTGTTTTCCCTGCACTGCTTCGACTTGCACGGCGAGGATCGCGGTGGCTACGGATCGGTGGTACGTAGAGCCCTGTGGGAAAGCCTCGGTCTGAAAGCCTCGAGGGAAAGCCACAGATCCCTTGATCTACGCGATGGGAAGCGTTGACACTGCTGCTACAGCACGGGAGGAAAGCGCACGTGCATGCCCCCACTCGAGACGAGGACTGACTCCCCTGGGAGACTCCAGAAGTACCTCAAGATGCATGTCAGCCCTGGAGAGGAATCTTCAGGTTCTGGCCCCGACTCCACACAAGGTCTTAGGCGCTGGCATCGACGGGAGAGGAATAGCGACACGCCCTCTAGCAACTCGCATGGGGACTGGCCTTTCACTGAGGTCACCAGAGCGGGTCCATGAGGTCCCCGTCGTAAGTCGAGAGCACCTGCCCGCAACTCGGTAAAATCCAGGAGGTTCTCCCCTCCAGGCGAGATGAGGCCCGTTTCCACTGAGGTGTCTCGAGGCTAATCACACGTGACCTCTGGAACTTCCAAAGAGTCTTTCACAGTCATGCTGCAACTCAAGAAGTTCCCCGACATACCCGTCTCCATTCAAGAGGAAGCACGAGGGTCCCGGCCACATCCAGAGGAGCTCCGTTTCCGCCTCGTAGCTCGAGATGAGGGATCCTTTCCCTGCTTGGTCGGGAAAGAATTCCCGGCATTCCCATCGCATCTCAACGGGAGGCGCTCTCCAAAGGAAAGGGGAGAGGAACTGCAGGGTCGTGCCACCATTCCGAGACTTCCCCGAAGACGTCTCAGTCCATTCCACAGGAACTTGTTTTTCCCTTCACTGCCTCGGCTTTCACGCCGAGGATCGACTCACACCACCGTGGCACGTGGGACAGCGCTGTGGGAAAGCCTCGTGGGAAAGACTCCGAGGGAAAGGCCACAGATCCCTTGGTCCACGCAAGGGGAAGCGTGACACTGCTGCTACAGCATGGGAAGAAAGGGCACGCTCATGCCCCCACTCGAGACGAGGCCTCACTACCCTTGTGGAGACTCCAGAAGTACCCCAAATTCCATGTCAGTACTGGAGAGGAATCCTCAGGTTCCGGCCCCGAACTCCACACAAGGTCTTAGGCCCCGGCATCGACGGGAGAGGATATCACGAGAGGCCCCCTAGGAACACGCATGATGACTGGCCTTTCCTGTGGCCGACCAGAGCGGGTCCCTGAAGTCCCGGTCGTAACTCGAGAGCACCTGCTGAAACTAGGGAATATCCAGGAGCCTCTCCATTCCCAGGCGACATGAGGCCCCATTTCCGCTGAGGCATCTCGAGACTAACCACACCTAACCTCTGGAACTTCCAAAGGGTCCTTCACACCCTTGCTGCAACTCAAGAAGTTCCCCGACATACCCGTTCCTCTTCACATTCATGCCATAATGGTGGTGTCATCTGCATATCTAAGTTTATTGATATTTCTACCGGCAATCTTGATTCCAGCTCATGTATCTTCCATCCCAGCATTTTTCATGATGTTACTCTGCATAGAAGTTAAATAAACAGGGTGACGAATATACAGCCTTTGACATACTCCTTTTCCTTTTTGGAACCAGTCTGTTGTTCCATGTCCTAGCCTCTAACTGTTGCTTCCTGACCTTCATCCAGATTTCTCAAGAGGCAGGTTAGGTGGTCTGGTATTCCCATCTCTTTCAGAATTGTGGCTAAAGACAACAGTATAAGGACCTTTCCGATGTCAGGCCAAGGAATTGTGTTTCCCAGTCATTGAGCCACACCTGATCACTGAGCACAAATTCATGAATCTGTTCCTCAAGGGGGATGATATTCTTTTTTATACAAACTTAGTTACCTGATTTATTACCTTACCTAATTGTTCCATCTGCTGTGAAATCCCACCCCCTTACTTGTGGCAAATCTGCTAACACCTGCCTCACTGTGGGAGGGGGTCTCCCATAGAAAATTTCATAAGGACAACAACTATGGGAACGTGCGGTAACCCATAATATGAGTAAGTCTGCCGGAAGCAAGCCCATCCATGTACAGTCAGTCTCTATGATCCATTTAGAAAGTGTCTCTTCAGAGTTTTGGTTGTTTCTTTCCACCATTTCCAGAACACTGGGGCCTATATGCTGTATGTAATTTCCACTGATATTTAGAGCTTCACATACCTGTTAATTAACCGGCTACAAAGACAGGGCCATTGTCGGATTCTATACTGGTTGAACCCAAGTCTGGGAATATTCTCAATCAGCGAGCTACTTCATTTTCTTTTCAGATCAGGTAGGAAGGCCTCTGCCTCAACCGAGGACTATTTCTAGTGTCATAAAATCTTTAGTGACCTGTTTTGCTTCCTAGAATCTGCGACATACCTTCCTACCTGATCTGAAAAAGAAATGAAGTAGCTCGCTGATTTGAAAAATTCCCAGACTTGGTTCAACCAGTATAGAATCCGACAATGGCCGTCTTTGTAGCCGGTTAATTAACATATGTGAAGCTCTAAATATAGTGGAAATTACATACAGATATAGGCAGTGTCTGGAATGGTGGAAAGAAACAACCAAACTCTGAAGAGACACTTTCTAAATGGATCATAGAGACTGACTGTACATGGATGGGCTTGCTTCCGGCAGACTTACTCATATATGGGTTACCGCACGTTCCATAGTTGTTGTCCTTATGAAATTTTCTATGGGAGACCCCCTCCCACAGTGAGGCAGGTGTTAGCAGATTTGCCACAAGTAAGGGGGTGGGATTTTCACAGCAGATGGAACAATTAGGTAAGGTAATAAATCAGGTAACTAAGTTTGTATAAAAAAGAATATCATTCCCCCTTGAGGAACAGATTCATGAATTTGTGCTCAGTGATCAGGTGTGGCTCAATGACTGGAAACACAATTCCTTGGCCTGACATCGGAAAGGTCCTTATACTGTTGTCTTAGCCACAATTCTGAAAGAGATGGGAATACCAGACCACCTAACCTGCCTCTTGAGAAATCTGGATGAAGGTCAGGAAGGCAACAGTTAGAGCTAGGACATGGAACAACAGACTGGTTCCAAAAAGGAAAAGGAGTATGTCAAAGGCTGTATATGTCACCCTGTTTATTTAACTTCTATGCAGAGTACATCATGAAAAATGCTGGGATGGAAGATACATGAGCTGGAATCAAGATTGCCGGTAGAAATATCAATAAACTTAGATATGCAGATGACACCACCATTATGGCTGAATGTGAAGAGGAACGGGTATGTCGGGGAACTTCTTGAGTTGCAGCAAGGGTGTGAAGGACCCTTTGGAAGTTCCAGAGGTTAGGTGTGGTTAGCTCTCGAGATGCCTCAGCGGAAATGGGCCTCATGTCGCCTGGAATGGAGAGGCTCCTGGATATTCCCTAGTTTCAGCAGGTGCTCTCGAGTTACGACGGGGACTTCAGGGACCCGCTCTGGTCGGCCACAGGAAAGGCCAGTCATCATGCGTGTTCCTAGGGGGCCTCTCGTGATATCCTCTCCCGTCGATGGCCGGGGCGCCTAAAGACCTTGTGTGGAGTCGGGGCCGGAACCTGAGGATTCCTCTCCAGTACTGACATGGATTTTGGGGTACTTCTGGAGTCTCCACAAGGTAGTGAGGCCTCGTCTCGAGTGGGGGCATGAGCGTGCCCTTTTCTTCCCATGCTGTAGCAGCAGTGTCACGCTTCCCCTTGCGTGGACCAAGGGATCTGTGGCTTTCCCTCGGAGTCTTTCCCACGAGGCTTTCCCACAGCGCTGTCCCACGTGCCACGGTGGTGTGAGTCGATCCTCGGCGTGAAAGCCGGAGGCAGTGAAGGGAAAACAAGTTCCTGTGGAATGGACTGAGACGTCTCGGGGAGTCTCGGAATGGTGGCACGACCCTGCAGTTCCTCTCCCCTTTCCTTTGGAGAGCGACCTCCCGTTGAGATGCGATGGGAATGCCGGGAATTCTTTCCCGACCAAGCAGGGAAAGGATCCCTCATCTCGAGCTACGAGGCGGAAACGGAGCTCCTCTGGATGTGGCCGGGACCCTCGTGCTTCCTCTTGAATGGAGACGGGTATGTCGGGGAACTTCTTGAGTTGCAGCATGACTGTGAAAGACTCTTTGGAAGTTCCAGAGGTCACGTGTGATTAGCCTCGAGACACCTCAGTGGAAACGGGCCTCATCTCGCCTGGAGGGAGAACCTCCTGGATTTTTAACCGAGTTGCGGCAGGTGCTCTCGACTTACGACGGGGACCTCATGGACCCGCTCTGGTGACCTCAGTAAAGGCCAGTCCCCATGCGAGTTGCTAGAGGGCGTGTCGCTATTCCTCTCCCGTCAATGCCAGCGGCCTAAGACCTTGTGTGGAGTCGGGGCCAGAACCTGAAGATTCCTCTCCAGGGCTGACATGCATCTTGAGGTACTTCTGGAGTCTCCCCAGGGGAGTCAGTCCTCGTCTCGAGTGGGGGCATGCACGTGCGCTTTCCTCCGTGCTGTAGCAGCAGTGTCAAGCTTTCCCATCGCGTGGATCAAGGGATCTGTGGCTTTCCCTCGAGGCTTTCAGACGAGGCTTTCCCACAGGGCTCTCCCACGTACCACCGCGATCCTCGCCTCTGCCACCGCGATCCTCGCCGTGCAAGTCGAAGCAGGTGCAGGGAAAACAGGATCCTCTGGAATGGACTGAGACATCTGGGGGACTCTTGGAATAGGTGGCACGACCCATGAGTTCCTCTCGCCTTTCCTGTGCAGCGTGCCTCCTCTTGAGATGCGTCGGAAACGTCGGAAATTTTTCCCGAGGAAGCAGAGAAGGATCCCTCATCTCGAGCTTGGAGGAGGAAACGGAGCTCCTCTGGAGGTGGCCGGACCCTCGTGCTTCCTCTGGAGTGGAGACGGGTGTATGTCGGGGAACTTCTTGAGCTGTAGCAAGGGTGTGTAGGACCCTTTGGAAGTTCCAGAGTTTAGGCGTGATTACTCTCCAGACGCCGCAGAGAAAATGGGCCTCATCTCGACTGAAGCAGAGAACCTCCTGGATTTTCTCGAGTTGCGGCAGGTGCTCTCAACATACGACCGTGACCTCAGGGACAGTGTAGCAGGTGTGTCACGCTTCCCGTCGCGGGGATCAAGGGATCTGTGGCTTTCCCTCGAGGCTTTCCCACGAGGCTTTCCCACAGGGCTGTCCCACGTGCCACCATGGTGTGAGTCGATACTCGGCGTGAAAGTCGAGGCAGTGCAGGGAAAACAGGTTCCTCTGAAATGGACTGACACATCTGGGGGACTCTTGGAATGGTGGCACGACCTGGAGTTCCTCTCGCCTTTCCTATTGAGAGCCCTTACTCTTGAGATGCCACGGGAACGCC
>NW_017200843.1:0-6880 GCF_001704415.2 Capra hircus | reverse complement strand
GGGAAAACAGGTTTCCCTGGAATGGAGTGAGACATCTGGGGGACTCTGGGAATGGTGGCACGACCTGGAGTTCCTCTCGCTTTCCTGTGGAGAGCTCCTCCTCTTGAGATGCGACGGGAACACCGGGAATTCTTTCCCGAACACGCAGGGAAGGATCCCTCCTCTCGAGCTAGGAGGCGGAAACGGGCTCCTCTGGATGTGGGCGGAACTTTCGTGCTTCTCTCTGAGTGGAGACGGGTATGTCGGGGAACTTCTTGAGTTGCAGTAAGGGTGTGAAGGACCCTTTGGAAGTTCCGAGGTTAGGTGTGATTAGCCTCGAGACGCCTCTGCGGAAATGGGCCTCACCTCGCCTGGAGGGGAGAACCTCCTGAATTTTCTCGAGTTGCGGCAGGTCCTCTCACTTAGAACGTGGACCTCAGGGACCCGCTCCGGTGGCGTCAGTAAAGGCCAGTCCCCATGCGATTTGCTCTGGGGTCTCTCGGGATTCCTCTCCCGTCGATGTTGGGGCCTAGATCTTGTGTGGAGTCAGTGCCAGAACCTGAGGATTCCTCTCCAGTGCTGACATGGATCTTGGGGTACTTCTGGAGTCTCCCCAGGGGAGTCAGTCCTCGTCTCGAGTGGGGGCATTCACGTGTGCGCTTTCCTCCCGAGCTGTAGCAGCAGTGTCACACTTCCCTTTGCGTGGATCAAGGGGATCTGTGGCTTTCCCCTCGAGGCTTTCCCACGAGGCTTTCCTATGAGGCTTTCCACAGGGCTGTCCAACGTGCCACCGTGGTGTGAGTCGATCCTCGGCTTGAAAGTCGACGCAGTGCAGGGAAAACATGTTTCCCTGGAATGGACTGAGACATTTGGGTGACTCTGGGAATGGTGGCACGACCCTGAAGTTCCTCTCGCCTTTCCTGTGGAGAGCGCCTCCTCTTGAGATGCGACGGAAATGCCGGGAATTCTTTCCCGAACACGCAGGGAAAGGATCCCTCCTCTCGAGCCAGGAGGCAGAAACGGGGCTCCTCTGGATGTGGGCGGGACTCTTGTGCTTCCTCTCGAGTGGAGACGGGTATGTCGGGGAACTTCTTGAGTTGCAGCAAGGGTGTGAAGGACCTTTGGAAGTTCCAGAGGTTAGGTGTGATTAGCCTCGAGACGCCTCAGCGGAAATGGGCCTCATCTCGCCTGGAGGGGAGAACCTCCTGGATTTTCTCGAGTTACGGCAGGTGCTCTCGACTTACGACGGAGACCTCAGGGACCCTCTCTGGTGGCCGCAGGAAAGGCCAGTCCCCATGCGAGTTGCTCGGGGCATCTCGGGATTCCACTACCGTCGATGCCCGGGCCTAAGACCTTGTTTGGAGTCGGTGCCGGAACCTGAGGATTCCTCTCCAGTGCTGACTTGGATATTGGGGTACTTCTGGAGTCTCCCCAGGGGAGTCAGTCCTCGTCTCGAGTGGGGGCATGCACGAGCGCTTACCTCCCGAGCTGTAGCAGCAGTGTCATGCTTCCTTCGCGTGAATCAAGGGAACAGTGGCTTTCCCTCGAGGCTTTCCCTAGAGGCTTTCCCACCAGGCTTTCCCACGAGGCTTTACCACAGCGCTATCCACGTGCCACCATGGTGTGAGTCGATCCTCGGCTTGAAATTTGAGGCAGTGCCGGGAAAACAGGCTTCCCTGGAATGGCCTGAGACATCTGGGCGACTCTGGGAATGGTGGAAGGACCCTGGAGTTCCTGACGCCTTTCCTGTGGAAAGCCTACCCTCTTGAGATGCGACGGGAACGCCGGGAATTCTTTCCCGACCATGCAGGGAAAGGATCCCTCCTCTCGTGCTATGAGGCGGAAACGGGGCTCCTCTGGATGTGGGCGGGACTCTCGTGCTTCCTCTCGAGTGGAGACGGGTATGTCGGGGAACTTCTTGAGTTGCAGCAAGGATGTGAAGGACGTTTTCGAAGTTCCAGAGGTTAGGTGTGATTAGCCTGGGGACGCCTCAGAGGAAACGGGCCTCATCTCGCCTGGAGGGGAGAACCTCCTGGATTTTATCGAGTTGCGGCAGTTGCTCTCGACTTATGACGGGGACCTCAGGGACCCGCTCTGATGGCCTCAGGAAAGGCCAGTACCCATGCTAGTTGCTCGGGGCCTCTCGGGATTCTTCTCCGTCGATGCAGGGGCCTAAAAACCTTGTTTGGAGTCGGTGCCGGAACGTGAGGATTCCTCGCCAGTGCTGATGTGGATCTTGGGGTACTTCTGGAGTCTCTCCAGGGTAGTCAGTCCTCGTATCGAGTGGGGGCATGCACGTGCGCTTTCCTTCCGAGATGTAGCAGCAGTGTCACACTTCCGTTCGCGTGAATCAAAAGCAACTGTGGCTTCCCTCGAGGCTTTCCCACGAGGCTTTCTCTCGAGGCTTTCCCACGAGGCTTTCCCACAGGGCTGTCCCACGTGCCACAGTGGTGTGAGTCGATCCTCGGCTTGAAAGTAGAGGCAGTGCAGGGAAAACAGGTTTCCCTGGAATGGACTGGGACATCTGGGGGACTTAGGGAATGGTGGCACGTCCCTGGAGTTCCTCTCGCCTTTCCTGTGGAGATCGCCTCCTCTTGAGATGCACCGGAAACACTGGGAACTCTTTCCCGATCACTGATGGAAAGGATCCCTCCTCTCGAGCTAGGAGGCGGAAACGGGGCTCCTCTGAATTTGGGCGGGACTCTCGTGCTTCCTCTCGAGTGGAGACGGGTATGTTGGGGATCTTCTTGAAGTTGCAGCAAGGGTGTGAAGGACCCTTTGTAAGTTCCAGAGGTTAGGTGTGATTAGCCTGAGACACCTCAGCGGAAATGGGTCCTTCATCTCGCCTGGAAGGGGAGAACCTCCTGGATTTTCTCGAGTTGTGGCAGGTGCTCTCGACTAACGACGGGGACCTCAGGGACCCGCTCTGGTGGCCTCAGGAAAGGCCAGTCCCCATGCAAGTTGCTCGGGGGCCTCTCGGGATTCCTCTCCCTTCGATGCCAGGCCTAAGACCTTGTTTGGAGTCGGTGCCGGAACCTGAGGATTCCTCTCCAGTGCTGACATGGATCCTGGGGTACTTCTGGAGTCTCCCCAGGGGAGTCACTCGTCGTCTCGAGTGCGGGTATGCACGTGCGCTTACCTCCCGAGCTGTAAGCAGCAGTGTCACGCTTCCCGTCGCGTGGATCAAGGGATCTGTGGCTTTCCCTCCCTAGAGGCTTTCCCACGAGGCTTTCCACAGGGCTTGTCCCACAGCGTTCCACGTGCCACCGAGGTGTGAGTCGATCCTCGGCTTGAAAGTCGAGGCAGTGCCAGGGAAAACAGGTTTCCCTGGAATGGCCTGAGACATCTGGGCGACTCTGGGAATGGTGGAAAGGACCCTGGAGTTCCTGACGCCTTTCCTGTGGAAAGCCTACCCTCTTGAGATGCGACGGGAACGCCGGGAATTCTTTCCCGACCATGCAGGGAAAGGATCCCTCCTCTCGTGCTATGAGGCGGAAACGGGGCTCCTCTGGATGTGGGCGGGACTCTCGTGCTTCCTCTCGAGTGGAGACGGGTATGTCGGGGAACTTCTTGAGTTGCAGCAAGGATGTGAAGGACGTTTTCGAAGTTCCAGAGGTTAGGTGTGATTAGCCTGGGGACGCCTCAGAGGAAACGGGCCTCATCTCGCCTGGAGGGGAGAACCTCCTGGATTTTATCGAGTTGCGGCAGTTGCTCTCGACTTATGACGGGGACCTCAGGGACCCGCTCTGATGGCCTCAGGAAAGGCCAGTACCCATGCTAGTTGCTCGGGGCCTCTCGGGATTCTTCCCGTCGATGCAGGGGCCTAAAACCTTGTTTGGAGTCGGTGCCGGAACGTGAGGATTCCTCGCCAGTGCTGATGTGGATCTTGGGGTACTTCTGGAGTCTCTCCAGGGTAGTCAGTCCTCGTATCGAGTGGGGGCATGCACGTGCGCTTTCCTTCCGAGATGTAGCAGCAGTGTCACACTTCCGTTCGCGTGAATCAAGCAACTGTGGCTTCCCTCGAGGCTTTCCCAGGCTTTCTCTCGAGGCTTTCCCACGAGGCTTTCCCACAGGGCTGTCCCACGTGCCAGTGGTGGTGTGAGTCGATCCTCGGCTTGAAAGTAGAGGCAGTGCAGGGAAAACAGGTTTCCCTGGAATGGACTGGACATCTGGGGGACTTAGGGAATGGTGGCACGTCCCTGGAGTTCCTCTCGCCTTTCCTGTGGAGATCGCCTCCTCTTGAGATGCACGGAAACACTGGGAACTCTTTCCCGATCACTGATGGAAAGGATCCCTCCTCTCGAGCTAGGAGGCGGAAACGGGGCTCCTCTGAATTTGGGCGGGACTCTCGTGCTTCCTCTTCGAGTGGAGACGGGTATGTTGGGGATCTTCTTGAGTTGCAGCAAGGGTGTGAAGGACCCTTTGTAAAGTTCCAGAGGTTAGGTGTGATTAGCCTTGAGACACCTCAGCGGAAATGGTCCTTATCTCGCCTGGAAGGGAGAACCTCCTGGATTTTCTCGAGTTGTGGGCAGGTGCTCTCGACTAACGACGGGGACCTCAGGGACCCGCTCTGGTGGCCTCAGGAAAGGCCAGTCCCCATGCAAGTTGCTCGGGGGCCTCTCGGGATTCCTCTCCCTTCGATGCCAGGCCTAAGACCTTGTTTGGAGTCGGTGCCGGAACCTGAGGATTCCTCTCCAGTGCTGACATGGATCCTGGGGTACTTCTGGAGTCTCCCAGGGGAGTCACTCGTCGTCTCGAGTGCGGGTATGCACGTGCGCTTACCTCCCGAGCTGTAAGCAGCAGTGTCACGCTTCCCGTCGCGTGGATCAAGGGATCTGTGGCTTTCCCTCGAGGCTTTCCACGAGGCCTTCCCACAGGGCTGTCCCACGTGCCACCGAGGTGTGAGTCGATCCTCGGCTTGAAAGTCGAGGCAGTGCAGGGAAAAACAGGTTTCCCTGGAATGGACTGACACATCTGGGGGACTCTGGGAATGTGGCACAACCCGGAGTTCCTCTCGCCTTTCCTGTGGAGAGCGCCTCCACTTGAGGTGCGACGGGAACGCCGGGAATTCTTTCCCGACCACGCAGGGAAAGGATCCCTCCTCTCGAGTTAGGAGGCGGAAACGGGGCTCCTCTGGATGTGGGCGGGACTCTCGTGCTTCCTCTCGAGTGTAGTCGGGTATGTCGGGGAACTTCTTGAGTTGCAGCAAGGGTGTGAAGGACCCTTTGGAAGTTCCAGAGTTTAGGTGTGATTAGCCTCGAGACGCCTCAGCGGAAATGGGCCTCATCTCGCCTGGAGGGGAGAACCTCCTGGATTTTCTCGAGTTGCGGCAGGTGCTCTCGACTTACGACGGGGACCTCAGGGACCCGCTCTGGTGGCCTCAGGCAAGGCCAGTCCCCATGCGAGTTGCTCGGGGGCCTCTCGGGATTCCTCTCCAGTGGATGCCGGGGCCTAAGATCTTGTGTGGAGTAGGTGCGGAACCTGAGCATTCCTCTCAAGTGCTGAGATGGATCTTGGGGTACTTCTGGAGTCTCCCCAGGGGAGTCAGTCGTCGTCTCGAGTGGGGAATGCACGTGCGCTTTCCTCCGAGCGAAGCAGCAGTGTCACGCTTCCCTTTGCGTGGATCAAGGGATCAGGGGCTTTCCCCTCGAGGCTTTCCCACAGGGCTTTCCCACGAGGCTTCCCCACAGGGCTGTCCCACGTGCCACCGTGGTGTGAGTCGATCCTCGGCTTGAAAGTCGAGGCAGTGCAGGAAAACAGGTTTCCCTGGAATGGCCTGAGACATCAGGGGATCTGGGAATGGGGCTGACCTGGAGTTCCTCTCGCCTTTCCTGTGGAGAGCGCCTCCTCTTGAGATGCGACGGAATGCCGGAATTCTTTCCCGACCACGCAGGGAAAGGATCCCTCCTCTCGAGCTAGGAGGCGGAAACGGGGCTCCTCTGGATGTGGGCGGGACTCTCGTGCTTCCTCTCGAGTGGAGACGGGTATGTCGGGGACTTCTTGAGTTGCAGCAAGGGTGTGAAGGACCCTTTGGAAGTTCCAGAGGTTAGGTGTGATTAGCCTCGAGACGCCTCTGGCGGAAATGGGCCTCACTCGCCTGGAGGGGAGAACCTCCTGGATTTTCTCGAGTTGCGGCAGGTGCTCTCGACTTACGTCGGGAACCTCAGGGACCCGCTCTGGTGGCCTCAGGAAAGGCCAGTCCCATGCGAGTTGCTTGGGCGCTCTCTCGGGATTCCTCTCCAGTCGATGCTGGGGCTAAGACCTTGGGTGGAGTCGGTGCTGGAACCTGAGGTTTCCTCTCAGTGCTGACATGGATCTTGGTTACTTCTGGAGCTCTCCAGGGGAGTCAATCCTCGTCTCGAGTCGGGGCATGCACGTGCGCTTTCTCCCGAGCTGCAGCAGCAGTGTGGCGCTTACCCTTCGGCGTGGATCAACGGATCTGTGGCTTTCCCATCCGTGGCTTTCCCACGAGGTTTTCCACGAGTCTTTCCCACAGGGCTGTCCACGTGCCACCGTGGTGTGAATCGATCCTCGGCTTGAAAGTCGACGCAGTGCAGGGAAAACAGGTTTCCCTGGAATGGAGTGAGACATCTGGGGGACTCTGGGAATGGTGGCACGACCCTGGAGTTCCTCTCGGCTTTCCTGTGGAGAGCTCCTCCTCTTCAGATGCGACGGGAACACCGGGAATTCTTTCCCGACACGCAGGGGAAGGATCCCTCCTCTAAGAGCTAGGAGGCGGAAACAGGGGCTCCTCTGGATGTGGGCGGAACTTTCGTGCTTCCTCTCGAGTGAGACGGGTATGTCGGGGAACTTCTTGAGTTGCAGTAAGGTGTGAAGGACCCTTTGGAAGTTCCGAGGTTAGGTGTGATTAGCTCGAGACGCCTCTGCGGAAATGGCCTCA
>NW_017200842.1:0-6881 GCF_001704415.2 Capra hircus | reverse complement strand
CCAGAGTCCCCCAGATATCTCAGTCCTTTCCAGGGAAACCTTTTCCCTGCACTCCTCGGCTTTCACCTGAGTATCGACTCACACCACGGTGGCACGTGGGACAGCCCTGTTCGTGGGAAAGCCTCGTGGGAAAGCCTCAAGGAAAGCCACAGATCCCTTGATCCACGGAAGGGAAGCGCGACACTGCTGCTACAGTTCGGGAGAAAAGCGCACGTGAATGCCCCCAACTCGAGACGAGGACTGACTCCCCTGGGAAGAATCCAGAAGTACTCCAAGATCCATGTCAGCACTGGAGAGGAATCTCAGGTTCAGGCACCAACTCCACACAAGGTCTTAGGCCCCGGTATGGACGGGAGAGGAATCACGAGAGGCCCCGAGCAACTCGCATGGGGACTGGCCTTTCCTGAGGCCACCAGAACGGGTCCCTGAGGTCCCCGTCGTAAGTGGAGAGCACCTGCCGCAACTCGAGAAAATCCAGGAGGTTCTCAACTCCAGGCGAGATGAGGCCCATTTCCGCTGAGGCGTATCGAGGCTAATCACATCTAACATCTGGAACTTCCAAAGGGTCCTTCACACCCTTGCTGCAACTCAAGAAGTTCCCCGACATACCCGTCTCCACTCGAGAGGAAGCACGAGAGTCCCGCCCACATCCAGAGGAGACCCGTTTCCGCATCCTTGCTCGAGAGGAGGGATCCTTTCCCTGCATGGTGGGGAAAGAATTCCCGGCGTTCCCGTCGCATCTCAAGAGGAGGCGCTCTCCACAGGAAAGGCGAGAGGAACTCCAGGGTCGTGCCACCATTCCCAGATACCCCCATATGTCTCAGTCCATTCCAGGGAAACCTGTTTTCCCTGCACTGCCTCGGCTTTCAAGCCAAGGATCGACTCACACCACGGTGGCATGTGGGACAGCCGAGTGGGAAAGCCTCGTGGGAAAGCCTGGAGGGAAAGCCACAGATCCCTTGATGGACGCGAAGGGAAGCGCGACACTGCTGCTACAGCTCGGGAGGAAAGCACACGTGCATGCCCCCATCCAGACGAGGACTGACTCTCCTGGGGAGACTCCAGAAGTACCCCAAGATCCATGTCAGCACTATAGAGGAATCCTCAGGTTCCGGCACCGACTCCACGAAAGGTCTTAGGCCCCGGCATCGAAGGGAGAGGATTCCCGAGAGGCCCCCGAGCAACTCGCATGGGGACTGGCCTTTCCTGAGGCCACCAGACCGGGTCCCTGAGGTCCCGGTCGTAAGTCGAGAGCACCTGCCGCAACTCGAGAAAATCCAGGAGGTTCTCCCCTCCAGGCGAGATGAGGGCCATTTGCCCTGAGGGTTCTCAAGGCAATTCATACCTAACCTCTCGAACTTCCAAAGGGTCCTTCACACCCTTGCTGCAACTCAAGAAGTTCCCCGACATACCCGTATCCACTCGAGAGGAAGCACGAGAGTCCCGCCCTACATCCAGAGGAGCCCCGTTTCCGCCTCCTAGCTCGAGAGGAGCGATCCTTTCCCTGCGTGGTCGGGAAAGAATTCCCAGTGTTCCCGTCGCATCTCAAGAGGAGGCGCTCTCCACAGGAAAAGCGAGAGGAACTCCAGGGTCGTGAAACCATTCCCAGAGACCCCAGATTTCTCAGTCCATTCCAGGGAAACCTGTTTTCCCTGCACTGCCTCGACTTTCAAGCCGAGGATCGACTCACACCACGGTGGCACGTGGGACAGCCCTGTGGGAAAGCCTCGTGGGAAAGCCTCGTAGGGAAAGCCTCGAGGGAAAGCCACAGATCCCATGATCCACAGAAGGGAAGCGCGACACTGCTGCTACAGCTCGGGAGGAAATCAGCACGTGCATGCCCCCAATCGAGACGAGGACTGAGTCTGCTGGGGAGACTCCAGAAGTACCCCAAGATCCATGTCAGCACTGGAGAGGAATCCTCAGGTTCCGCACTGGAGAGGAATCCTGCAGGTTCCGGCACTGACTCCACACAAGGTCTTAGGTCCCAGCATCGACGGGAGAGGAATCCCGAGAGAACCCTGAGCAACTCGCATGGCGGACTGGCCTTTCCTGAGGCCACGAGAGCGGGTCGCTGAGGTCCCCGTCGTAAGTCGAGAGCCTCTGCCACAACTCGAGAAAATCCAGGAGGTATCACCCCTCCAGGTAGATGAGGCCCATTTCCACTGAGGCTTCTCGAGGCTAATAACACCTAACATCTGGAACTTCCAAAGGGTCCTTCACACCCTTGCTGCAACTCAAGAAGTCCCCCGAAATACCCGTCTCCACTCGAGAGGAAGCACGAGATTTCCGCACACATCCAGAGGAGCCCCGTTTCCGCCTCCTAGCTCGAAAGGGGGGATCCTTTCCCTGCGTGTTCGGGAAAGAATTCCCGGCGTTCCCGTCGCATCTCAAGAGGAGGCGCTCTCCACAGGAAAGGCCAGAGGAACTCCAGGGTCGTGCCACCATTCCCAGAGTCCCCCAGATGTCTTCAGTCCATTCCAGGGAAACCTGTTTTCCCTGCATTGCCTCGACTTTTCAAGCCGAGGATCAAACTCACACCAGGGTCCACGTGGGAAAGCCCTGTGGGAAAGCCTCGTGGGAAAGGCTCGTGGGAAAGCCTCGAGGGAAAGCCCCTGATCCCTTGATACCATCGCGAAGGGAAGCGCGACACTGCTGCTACAGCTCGGGAGGAGAGCGCACGTGCATGCCCCCACTCGAGACGAGGACTGACTCCCCTGGGGAGACTCCAGAAGTACCCATAAGTTCCATGTCAGCACTGGAGAGGAAACCTCAGGTTCCGGAACTGATTCCACACAAGGTCTTAGGCCCCAGCAACGACGGGAGAGGAATCCCGAGAGGCCCCCGGAGCAACTCGCATGGTGACTGGCCTTTCCTGAGGCCACCAGAGCGGGTCCCTGAGGTCCCCGTGGTAAGTCGAGATCACCTGCCGCAACTGGAGAAAATCCAGGATGTTCTCCCCTCCAGGCGAGATGAGGCCCATTTCCGCTGAGGCGTCTCGAGGCTAATCACACCTAACCTCTGGAACTACCAACAGGTCCTTCACACCCTTGCTGCAACTCAAGAAGTTCCCCGACATATCCCGTCTCCACTCGAGAGGAAGCACGAGAGTCCCGCCCACATCCAGAGGAGCCCCGTTTCCCGCCTCCTAGCTCGAGAGTAGCGATCCTTTCCCTGCGTGGTCGGGAAAGAATTTCCGGCGTTCCCGGTCGCATCTGAAGAGCAGGGGCTCTCCACAGGAAAGGCGAGAGGAACTCCAGGGTCGGTGCCACCATTCCCCAGAGTCCCCCAGATGTCTCAGTCCATTCCAGGGAAACCTGTTTTTCCCTGCACTGCCTCAACTTTCAAGCCGAGGATCGACTCACACCCACGGTGGCACGTGGGACAGCCCTGTGGGAAAGCCTCGTGGGAAAGCCTGGTGGGAAAGCCTCGAGGGAAAGCCACAGATCCCTTGATCCACGCGAATGGAAGCGCGACACTGCTGCTACAGCTCGGAGGAAAGCGCACGTGCTGCCCCTACTCGAGAAAAAGGACTGACTCCCCTGGGCAGACTCCAGAAGTTCCCCAAGATCCATGTAAGCACTGGAGAGGAATCCTCAGGTTCCGGCACTGGAGAGGAATCCTCAGGTTCCGGCACTGACTCCACACAAGGTCTTACGCCCCAGCATCGACGGGAGAGGCATCCCAAGAGAACCCCGATAAACTCGCATGGGACTGGCCTTTCATGAGGCCACGAGAGCGCGGTCGCTGAGTCCCCGTCGTTCAGTCGAGAGCACCTGCCACAACTCGAGAAAATCCAGGAGGTACACCCCTCCAGGCAGATGAGGCCCATTTCCGTGGAGGCTTCTCGAGGCTAATAACACCTAACATCTGGAACTTCCAAAGGGTCCTTCACACCCATGCTGCAACTCAAGAAGTTCCCTGACATACCCGTCTCCACTCGAGAGGAAGCACGAGAGTCTCGCCCACATGCAGAGGAGCCCCGTTTCCGCCTCCTAGCTCGAGAGGAGGTATCCTTGCCCTGCGTGGTCGGGAAAGAAATCCCGGCGTTGCCGTCGCATCTCAAGAGGAGGCGCTCTCCACAGGAAAGGCGAGAGGAACTCCAGGGTCGTGCCACCATTCCCAGAGTCCCCCAGATATCTCAGTCCTTTCCAGGGAAACCTGTTTTTCCCTGCACTGCCTCGGCTTTCACGCTGAGTATCGACTCACACCACGGTGGCACGTGGGACAGCCCTGTGGGAAAGCCTCGTGGGAAAGCCTCGTGGGAAAGCCTCGAGGGAAAGCCACAGATCCCTTGATCCACCCGAAGGGAAGCGTGACACTGCCTGCTAAATCTCGGAAGAAAGCGCACGTGCATGCCCCCACTCGAGACGAGGACTGACTTATCTGGGGAGACTCCAGAAGTTCCCCAAGATCCATGTCAGCACTGGAGAGGAATCCTCAGGTTCCGGCACCGACTCCACACAAGTTCTTAGGCCCCGGCATCGACGGGAGAGGAATCCCGAGAGGCCCCCAAGCAACTCGCATGGCGACTGGCCTTTCCTGAGGGCACCAGAACGGGTCCCTGACGTCCCCGTTGTAAGAAGACAGCACCTGCCGCAACTGGAGAAAATCAAGGAGTTTCTCCCCTCCAGGCGATATGAGGCCCAATTCCGCTGAGGCCTCTCCAGGCTAATCACATCTAACATCTGGAACTTCCAAAGGGTCCTTCACACCCTTGCTGCAACTCAAGAAGTTCCCCAACATACCCGTCTCCACTCGAGAAGAAGCACGAGAGTCCCGCCCACATCCAGAGGAGACCCGTTTCCGACTCCTACCTCGAGAGGAGGGATCCTTTACCTGCTTGGTGGGGAAAGAATTCCCCGCATTCCCGTCGCATCTCAAGAGGAGGCGCTCTCCACAGGAAAGGCGAGAGGAACTCCAGGGTCGTGCCACATTCACAGAGTCCCCAGATGTCTCAGTCCATTCCAGGGAAACCTGTTTTCCCTGCACTGCCTCGACTTTCAAGCCGATTTTCGACTCACACCACGGTGGCACGTGGGACAGCCCTGTGGGAAAGCCTCGTGGGAAAAGCCTCGTGGGAAAACCTCGAGGGAAAGCCTCAGATCCCTTGATCCACGCGAAGGGATGCGTGACCCTGCTGCTACAGCTAGGGAGGAAAGCGCACGTGCATGCCCCCACACGAGCCGAGGTCTGATTCCCCTGGGGAGACTCCAGAAGTTCCCCAAGATCCATGTCAGCACTGGAGAGAAATCCTCAGGTTCCGGCACCGACTACACACAAGGCCTTATGCTCCGGCATCGATGGGAGTGGAATCCGAGAGGCCCCCTCGATCAACTCGCATGGGCACTGGCCTTTCCTGAGGCCACCAGAGTGCGTCCCTGAAGTCCCCGTCGTAAGTTGAGAGCACCTGCCGCAACTCGAGAAAATCCAGGAAGTTTCTCCCCTCCAGGCGAGGTGAGGCTCACTTCTACTGAGGCATTTTCGAGGCTAATCACACCTAACCTCTGGAACTTCCAAAGGGTCCTTCACACCCTTGCTGCAACTCAAGAAGTTCCTCGACATACCCATCTCCACTCGAGAGGAAGAACGAGCGTCCCGCCTACATCCAGACGAGCCCCTTTTTCCGCCTCATAGCTGAAGACAAGGGATCCTTTCCTTGCATGGTCGGGAAAGAATCCTGGCGTTCCCGTCGCATCTCAAGAGGAGGCGCTCTCCCACAGGAAAGGCGAGAGGGACTCAAGGGTCGTATCACCATTCCCAGAGTCCCCCAGATGTCTCAGTCCTTTCCAGGGAAAAGCTGTTTTCCCTGCACTGCCTCGACTTTCAAGCCGAGGATCAACTCACACCACGGTGGCACGTGGACAGCCCTGTGGAAAGCCTCGTGGGAAAGCCTCGAGGGAAAGCCACAGATCCCTTGATGCACGCGAAGGAAGCGTGACACTGCTCTACAGCTCGGAGGAAAGCGCACGTGCATGCCCCACTCGAGGCTAGGACTGACTCCCCTGGTAGACTCCAGAAGTACCCCAAGATCCATGTCAGCACTGGAAAGGAATCCTCAGGTTCCGGCACCGATTCCTCACAAGGTCTTAACCCCAGCATCGACGGGAGAGGAATCCGAGAGGCTCCCGAGCAACTCGCATGTGGTCTGGCGTTTCCTGAGGCCACCATAGCGGATCCCTATGGTCCCCGTCGTAAGTTGAGAGCACCTGCCCACAACTCGAGAAAATCCAGGAGGTTCTCCCCACCAGGCGAGATGAGGCCCATTTCCGCTGAGGCGTCTAGAGGCTAATCACATCTAACATCTGGAACTTCCAAAGGGTCCTTCACACCCTTGCTGCAACTCAAGAAGTTCCCCGACATACCCGTCTCCACTCGAGAGAAAGCACGAGAGTCCCGCCCACATCCAGAGGAGCCCCGTTTCCGCCTGATAGATCAGAGGAGGGATCGTTTCCCTGTGTGGTCGTGAAAGAATTCCCGGCGTTCCCGGCGCATCTCAAGAGGAGGCGCTCTCCACAGGAAAGGCAAGAGGAACTCGAGGGTCGTGTCACCATTCCCAGAATCCGCCAGAAAATTCCTTGTCGGGGAATTTTATTGGCCTTCCGCGTAAACCTAGCTATTCAGCCTTTTTCCTCCAGTTAATCTTCTTACTACCCTATAATTTCTTAATCTCATCTTACATTAATAAATACACAAGACTTTCCAAGTCAACGCCGTCCATCCGTCGAATTCCCTGGATCCAGCGGGGCAGGACCCCGGCACACTGAGATATCTGGGGGACTCTTGGAATGATGGCACAAAACACTGGAGTTTCTCTCGCCTTTCCTTTGGAGAGCGCCTCCTCAATAGATGCGACGGGAACACCTGGAATTCTTTTCCGG
>NW_017200841.1:0-6881 GCF_001704415.2 Capra hircus | reverse complement strand
CCTTCATACCCTTGCTGCAACTCAAGAAGTTCCCCGACATACCCGTCTCCACTCGAGAGGAAGCACGAGAGTCCAGCCCACATTCAGATGAGCCGTGTTTCCGCCTCCTAGCTCGAGAAGAGGGATCCTTTCCCTGCGTGTCCGGAAAGAATTTCCCGGCGTTCCCATCGCATATCAAGAGGAGGCGCTCTAAACAGTAAAGGTGAGAGGAACTCCAGGTCGTGCCACCATTCCACAGTCCCCCCCGGATGTCTCAGTCCATTCCAGGGAAACCTGTTTTCCCTGCACTGCCACGACTTTCAAGACGAGGATTGAATCACACCACGGGTGGCTTGTGGGACAGCCCTGTGGGAAAGCCTCGTGGGCAAGCCTCGAGGGAAAGCCATAGATCCCTTGATCCACGGGAAGGGAAGCGTGACACTGCTGCTAAAAGCTCGAGAGGAAATCACACGTGTATGCCCCAATTCGAGACGAGGACTGAGTCCCCTTTGGAGACAGAAGTACCCCAAATCCATGTCAGCACTGGAGAGGAATCCTCAGGTTCCGGCAGCAATTCCACACAAGGTCTTAGGCCCCGGCATCGACGGGAGAGGAATCCCGAGAGGCCCCCGAGCTACTCGCATGGGGACTGGCCTTTCCTGAGGCCACCATAGCGGGTTCCTGAGGTCTCCGTCATATGTTGAGACCACCTGCCACAACTCGAGAAAATCCAGGAGGTTCTCCCCTCCAGGCGAGATGAGGCCCATTTCGGCTGAGGCGTCTCGAGGCTAATCACACCTAACCTCGGGAACTTACAAAGGGTCCTTCACACCCTTGCTGCAACTCAAGAAGTTCCCCGACATACCCGTCTCCACTCGAGAGGAATCACGAGAGTCCCGCCCTCATCCAGAGAAGCCCCGTTTCCGCCTCCTAGCCTGAGAGGAGGGATCCTTTCACTGCCTGCTCGGGAAAGAATTCCCGTCGTTCTCGTCGCACCTCAAGAGGAGGCGCTCTCCACAGGAAAGGCGAGAGGAACTCCAGGGTGGTGCCACCAATGCCAGAGTCCCCCAGATGTCTCCGTCCATTCCAGGGAACCTGTTTTTCCCTGCACTGCCTCGACCTTCAAGCCGAGGATCGACTCACACCACGTTGGCACGTGGGACAGCCCTGTGGGAAAGCCTCGTGGGAAAGCCTCTTTTGGAAAGCCTCGTGGGAAAGCCTCGAGGGAAAGCCACAGATCCCTTTGATCCATGCGAAGGGCAGCGCGAGACTGCTGCTACAGCTCGGGAGGAAAGCGCACGTGCATGCCCCCACTCGAGAGGAGGACTGAATCCCAGGGGAGACTCCAGAAGTACCCCAAGATCCACGTCAGCACTGGAGTGGAATCCTCAGGTTCCGGCACAGACTCCACACAAGATCTTAGGCCCCAGCATCGACGGGAGAGGAATCCCGAGTGGCCCACGAGCAACTCGCATGGGTACTGGCCTTTCCTGAGGCCACCAGAGCGGGTCCCTGAGGTCCCCGTCGCAAGTCAAGAGCACCTGCCGCAACTCGAGAATATCCAGGAGGTTTTCCCCCTCCAGGCGAGAAATAGGCCCATTTCCGCTGAGGCGTCTCGAGGCTACTCACACCTAACCTCTGGAACTTCCAAAGGGTCCTTCACACCCTTGCTGCAACTCTAGAAGTTCCGCCCGACATACCCGTCTCCACTCGAGAGGAAGCACGAGAGTCCCGCCCACATCCAGAGGAGCCCCGTCTCTGCCTCCTAGATCGAGAGGAGGGATCCTTTCCCTGCGTGGTCGGGAAAGAATTCCCGGCATTCCCGTCCATCTCAAGAGGAGGCGCTCTCCACAGGAAAGGAGAGAGGAACTCCAGGGTCCTGCCACCATTCCAGAGTCCCCCAGATGTCTCAGTCCATTCCAGGGAAACCTGTTTTCCCTGCACTGCTTCTACTTTCAAGCCGAGGATCGACTCACACCACGGTGCACGTGGGACAGCCCTGTGGGAACGCCTCGTGGGAAAGCCCCTGATCCCTTGATCGACGCTAAGGGAAGCGAGACACTGCTGCTACAGCTCGGGAGGAAAGTGCATGTGCATACCTCCACTCGAGACGAGGACTGACTCCCCTGGGGAGACTTCAGAAGTACCCCCAGATCCATGTCAGCACTGGAGAGGAATTCTCAGGTCCCGGCACCCACTCCACACGAGATCTTAGGCCCCGGCATCGTCGGAAGAGGAATCCCGAGAAGCCCCCGAGCAACTCGCATGGGGACTGGCCTTTCCTGAGGCCACCAGAGCGGGTCCCTGAGGTCCCCGTCTTAAGTCGAGAGCACCTGCCGCAACTCGAGAAAATCCAGGAGGTTCTCCCCTCCAGGCCAGATGAGGCCCATTTCCGCTGAGGCGTCTCGAGGCTAGTCACAACAAAACTTTGGAACTTCCAAAGGGTCCTTCACACCCTTACTGCACCTCAAGAAGTTCCACGACATACCCATCTCCACTCGAGAGGAAGCACGAGAGTCCAACCCACATCCATAGTAGCCCCATTTCCGCCTCCTAACTCGAGAGGAGGGATCCTTTCCCTGCATGCTCGGGAAAGAATTTCCGGCGTTTCCGTCGCATCTCAAGTGGAGGCGCTCTCCACAGGCAAGGCTAGAGGAACTCCAGGGTCCTGGCACCATTCCCAGAGTCCCACAGATGTCTCCGTCCATTCCAGGGAAAACTATTTTCCCTGCACTGCCTCGACTTTCAAGCCGAGGATCGACTCACACCACGGTGGCACGTGGGAGAGCCTGTGGAAAGCCTCGTGGGAAAGCCTCGTGGAAACAGCCCTGTGGGAAAGCCTCGTGGGAAAGCCTCGTTGGAAAGCCTCGAGGGAAAGGACAGATCCCTTGATCCACGCGAAGGGAACGGTGACACTGCAGCTACAGCTCGAAGGAAAGCGCACGTGCATGCCCCCACTCGAGTCGAGGACTGACTCCCAGGGGAGACTCCAGAAGTACCCTAAGATCCATGTCAGCACTGGAGAGGAATCCTCAGGTTCCCGGCACCGACTCCACACAAAGATCTTAGGCCCGGCATCGAAGGGAGAAGAATCCCGAGAGGCCCCCGAGCAACTCGCATGGTGACTGGCCTTTCCTGAGGCTACCAGAGCGGGTCCCTGAGGTCCCCGTCGGAAGTCGAGAGCACCTGCCGCAACTCGAGAAAAACCAGGAGGTTCTCCCATCCAGGCGAGATGAGGCCCATTTTCGCTGAGGCATCTCGAGGCTAATCACACCTAACCTCTGGAACTTCCAAAGGGTCCTTCACCCCCTTGCTGCAACTCAAGAAGTTCCCCGACATACCCGTCTCCACTCGAGAGGAAGCACGAGAGTCCCGCCCTCATCCAGAGGAGCCCCTTTTCCGCCTCCTAGCTCGAGAGGAGTGATCCTATCCCTGCGTGGTCGGGTAAGAATTCCCGGCGTTCCGTAGCATCTCAAGAGGAGGCGCTCTCCACAGGAAAGGCGAGAGGAACTCCAGGGTCGTGCCACATTCCCAGAGTCCCCCAGATGGCTCCGTCCATTCCAGGGAAACCTGTTTTCCCTGCACTGCTCGACTTTCAAGCGCGAGGATCGACTCACACACGATGTCACGTGGGACAGCCCTGTAGGAAAGCCTCAAGGGAAAGCCTCATGAGAAAGCCTCGAGGGAAAACCCCTGATCCCTTGATCCACGCGAAGGGAAGCGTGACACTGCTGCTACAACTCGGGAGGAAAGCGCACGTGCATGCCCCCACACGAGACGAGGACTGACTCCCTGGGGAGACTCCAGAAGTACCCCAAGATCCATGTCAGCACTGGAGAGGAATGCTCAGGTTCCGGCACCGGCTCCACACAAGACCTTAGGCCCTGGAATCGACGGGAGAGGAATCCCGATAGGCCCCCGAGTAACTCGCATGGGGACTGGCCTTTCCTGACGCTACCACAGCGGGTCTCTGAGGTCCCCGTCGTAAGTCGAGAGCACCTGCCGCAACTCGAGAAAATCCAGGAGGTTCTCCCCTCCAGGCGAGATGAGGCCCATTTCCGCTGAGGCATCTCCAGGCTAATCACAACTAACCTCTGGAACTTCCAAAGGGTCCTTCACACCCTTGCTGCAACTCAAGAAGTTCCCCGACATACCCGTCTCCACTCGAGAGGAAGCACGTGAGTCCCGCCCACTTCCAGAGGAGCCCCGTTTCCGCCTCATAGCTCGAGAGGAGGGATCCTTTCCCTGCGTGAACGGGAAAGAATTCCCGGTATTTCCGTCGCATCTCAAGAGGAGGCGCTCTCCACAGGAAAGGCGAGAGGATCTCCAGGGTCGTGCCACATTCCCAGAGTCCCCCAGATGTCTCAGTCCATTCCAGGGAAACCTGTTTTCCCTGCACTGCGTCGACTTTCAAGCCGAGGATCGAAATTGACACACACCACGGTGCACGTGAGACACCCCTTTCGGAAAGCCTCGAGGGAAAGGCACAGATCCCTTGACCCATGGGAAGAGAAGCGTGACACTGCTGCTGCAGCTCGGGAGGAAAGCGCACGTGCATGCCCCCACTCGAGACGAGGACTGACTCCCCTGGGGAGACTTCAGAAGTACCCCAAGATCCATGTCAGCACTGGAGAGAAATCCTCAGATTCCGGCACTGACTCCACACAAGGTTTAGGGCCCAGCATCGACGGAGAGAAATCACGAGAGACCCCGAGCAACTCGCATGAGGACTGCCTTTCTGCGGCCAGGAGCGGGGGTCCCTGTGATCCCCGTCGTAAGTCGAGCACCCGCCGCAACTCGAGAAAATCCAGGAGGTTCTCCCCTCCAGGCGAGATGAGTCCCATTTCTGCTGAGGCGTCTCGAGGCTATTCACACCTAACCTCTGAACTTCCAAAGGTCCTTCACACCCTTGCTGCAACTCAAGAAGTTCCCCGACATACCCGTCTCCACTCGAGAGGAAGCACGAGAGTCCCGCCCACATCCAGAGGAGCCCCGTTTCCACCTCTTAGCTCGAGAGGAGGGATCCTTTCACTGCGTGCTCGGAAAGAATACCCGGCATTCCCGACGCATCTCAAGAGGAGACGCTCTCCACAGGAAAGGCGAGAGGAACTCCAGGGTCGTGCCACCATTCCCAGAGTCCCCCAGATGGCTCCGTCCATTCCAGGGAAACCTGTTTTCCCTGCAGTGCCTGGAATTTCAAGCCAAGGATCGACTCACACCACGGTGGCACGTGGGACAGCCCTGTGGGAAAGCCTCGTGGGAAAGCCTCGAGGGAAAGCCCCTGATCCATTGATACACGTGAAGTGAAGTGCGGCACTGCTGTTACAGCTCGGGAGGAAAGCGCACGTGCATGCCCCCAATGGAGACGAGGACTGATTCCCCTGGGGAGACTCCAGAAGTACCCCAAGTTCCATGTCAGCACTGGAGAGGAATCCTCAGGTTCTGGCACCAAATCCACACAAGATCTTAGGCCCGGCATCGACGGGAGAGGAATCCGAGAGGCACCCGAGCAACTCGTATTGGGACTGGCCTTTACTGAGGCCACCAGAGCGGGGTGCCTGAGGTCCCCGTCGTATGTAGAGAGCACCTGCCGCAACTCGAGAAAACCCAGGAGGTTCTCCCCTCCAGGCGAGATTAGGCCCATTTCCGCTGAGGCGTCTCGAGGCTAATCACACCTCACCTCTGGAACTTCCAAAGGGTCCTTCACACCCTTGCTGCAACTCAAGAAGTTCCCCGACATACCCGTCTCCACTCGAGAGGAAGCACGAGAGTCCCGCCCACATCCAGAGGAGCCCCGTTTCCGCCTCCTAGCTCGAGAGGAGGGATCCTTTCCCTGCGTGGTCGGTCAAGAATTCCCGAGGTTCCCGTCGCATCTCAAGAGGAGGCGCTCTCCACAGGAAAGGCGAGAGGAACTCCAGGGTCGTGCCACCATTCCCAGAGACAACCAGATGTCTCCGTCCATTCCAGGGAAACCTGTTTTCCCTGCACTGCCTCGACTTTCAAGCCGAGGATCGACTCCCACCACCACGGTGGCACGTGGGACAGCCCTGTGGGAAAGCCTCGTGAAAGCCTCGTGGGAAAGCCTCGAGGAAAGCCACAGATCCCTTGATCCACGCGAAGGGAAGCGTGACACTGCTGCTACAGCTCTGAAGGAAAGCGCACGTGCATGCCCCACTCGAGACGAGGACTGACTCCCCTGGGGAGACTCCAGAATACCCAAGATCCATGTCAGCACTGGAGAGGAATCCTCAGGTTATGGCACTGACTCCTCACAAGGTCTAAGGCCCAGCATCGAAGGGAGAGGAATCCCGAGAGGCCCCCGAGTAACTCGCATGGGGACTGGCCTTTCCTGTGGCCACCAGAGCGGGTCCCTGAGGTCCCCGTCGTAAGTCGAGAGCACCTGCCACAACTCGAGAAAATCCAGGAGGTTCTCCCCTCCAGGCGAGATGAGGCCCATTTCCGCTGAGGCGTCTCGAGGCAAATCACACCTAACCGCTGGAATTTCCAAAGGGTCCTTCACACCCTTGCTGCAACTCAAGAAGTTCCCCGACATACCCGCCTCCACTCCAGAGGAAGCACGAGAGTCCCGCCCACATCCAGAGGAGCCCCGTTTCCGCCTCCTAGCTCGAGAGCAGGGATCCTTTCCCTGCTGTGGACGGGAAAGAAATTCCCGGTGTTCCCGTCGCATCTGAAGAGGAGGCGCTCTCCACAGGATAGGCGAGAGGAACTCCATTGTCGTGCCACCATTCCCAGAGTCCCCCAGATGACTCAGTCCATTCCAAGGAAACCTGTATTCCCTGCAACTGCCTCGACTTTCAAGCCGAGGATCGACTCACACCACGTTGGCACGTGGGAGAGCCCTGGTGGGAAAGCCTCGTGCGAAAGCCTTGCGGAAAAGCCTC
>NW_017200840.1:0-6881 GCF_001704415.2 Capra hircus | reverse complement strand
CCCTTCCCGTGAATCAAGGGATCTGTCGCTTTCCCTCGAGGATTTCCCCACGTGGCTATCCCACAGTTCTGTCCCACGTGCCACCGTGGTGTGAGTCTATCCTCGGCTTGAAAGTCAAGGCAGTGCAGGGAAAACAGGTTTCCCTAGAATGGACTGAGACATCTGGGGGACTCTGGGAATGGTGGCACGACCCTGGAGTTCCTCTCGCCTTTCCTGTGAGAGCGCCTCCTCTTGACATGAGACGGGAAGGCAGGGAATTCTTTCCCGAACACGCAGGGAAAGGATCCCTCCTCTCGAGCTAGGAGGCGGAAACAGGGCTCCTCTGGATGTGGGCTTGACTCTCGTGCTTCCTCTTTAGTGGAGACGGGTATGTCGGGGAACTTCTTGAGTTGCAGCAAGGGTGTGAAGGACCCTTTGGAAGTTCCCGACGTTTGGTGTGATTAGCCTCGAGACGCCTCAGCGGAAATCGGCCTCATCTAGCCTGGAGGGGGAGAACCTCCTGGATTTTCTCGAGTTGCTGCACGTGCTCTCGACTTACGACGGGGAACTCAGGAACCCGCTCTGGTGGCCTTAGGAAAGTCCAGTCCCCATGCGAGTTGCTCGGGGGCCTCTCGTGTTTCCTCTCCCGTCGAAGCCGGGGCCTAAGATCTTATGTGGAGTCTGTGGCAAAACCTGAGAATTACTCTCCATTGCTGACATGGATCTTGGGGTACTTCTGAAGTCTCCCCAGGGGAGTCAATCCTCCTCTAAGTGGTGGCATGCACGTGCGTTTTCCTCCCGAGCTGTAGCAGCAGTGTCACGCTTCCCTTCGCGTGGATCAAGGGATTTGTGGCTTTCCCTCGAGGCTTTCCCACGAGGATTTCCCACGAGGCTTCCACGAGGCTTTCCCACAGGGCTGTCCCCACTTGCCACCGTGGTGTGAGTCGATCCTCGGCTTGAAAGTCGAGGCAGTGCAGGGAAAACAGTTTTCCCTGGAATGGACTGAGACATCTGGGGGACTCAGGGAATGGTGCCACGACCCTGGAGTTCCTCTCGCCTTTCCTGTGGAGAGCGCCTCCTCCTGAAATGCGACGCGAACGCCGGGAATTGTTTCTCGACCACGCAGGGATTGGATCCCTCCTCTCGAGCTAGGAGGCGGAAACGGGGCTCCTCTGGATGTGGCGGGACTCTCGTGCTTCCTCTCGAGTAGAGACGGGTATGTCGGGGAACTTCTTGAGCTGCAGTAAGGGTGTGAAGAACCCTTTGGAAGTTCCAGAGGTTAGGTGTGATTAACCTCGAGACGCCTCAGCGGAAATGGGCCTCATCTCGCCTGGAGGGGAGAAACTCCTGAATTTTTTCAAGTTACGGCAGGCGCTCTCAACTTTCGACGGTGACCTCATGGACCCGCTCTGGTGGCCTCAGGAAAGGCCAGTCCCCATGCGAGTTTCTCGGGGGCCTCTCGGGATTCCTCTCCCGTCGATGTCGGGCCTAAGACGTTGTGTGGAGTTGGTGCCGGAACATGAGGATTCCTCCCAGTGCTGACATGGATTTTGGGGGACTTCTGGAGTCTCCCCAGGGGATTCAGTCCTCGTCTCGAGTGGGGGCATGCACGTGCGCTTTACTCCCGAGCTGTAGCAGCAGTGTCGCGCTTCCCTTCCCGTGGATCAAGGGATCTGTGGCTTTCCCACGAAGCTTTCCCACGAGGCTTGCCCCAGGTCTGGCCCACGTTCACCGTGGTGTGAGTCGATACTAGGCTTGAAAGTCGATTGAGTGCAGGGAAAATAGTTTTCCCTGGAATGAACTGAGACATCTGGGGGACTCTGGGAATGGTGGCACGGCCCTGGAGTTCCTCTCGCCTTTCCTGTGGAGAGCGCCTACTCTTGAGATGCGACGGGAATGCTGAGAATTCTTTCCCGACCACGCAGGGAAGGGATCCCTGCCTCTCGAGCTATGAGGCGGAAACGGGGGCTCCTCTTGATGGGGGCGGGACTCTCGTGCTTCCTCTCGAGAGGAGACGGGTATGTCGGGGAACTTCTTGAGTTGCAGCAAGGATGTGAAGGACCTTTTGTAAGTTACAGAGGTTAGGTGTGATTACCCTGGAGACGCCTCAGCAGAAAATGGGCCTCATCTCGCCTGGAGTGGAGAACCTCCTGGATTTTCTCGAGTTAGGGCAGGTGCTCTCGACTTACGACGGGGATCTCAGGGGACCCGCTCTGGGGGCCTCAGGAAAGGCCAGTCCCCTTTCGAGTTGCTCGGGGCCTCTCGGGATTCCTCTCCCGTCGATGCCGGGGCCTAAGAACTTGTGTGGAGTCGGGTGCCAGAACCTGAGGTTTCCTCTCCAGTGCTGACATGGATCTTCGGGTACTTCTGGAGTCTCCCCAGGGGAGTCAGTCCTCGTCTCGAGTGGGGGCATGCACCTGCGCTTTCCTCCCGAGGTGTAGAAGCAGTGTCATGCTCCCGTCGCGTGGATCAAGGGATCAGTGGCTTTCCCTCGGAGGCTTCCTCTCGAGGCTTTCCCATAAGGCTTTCCCAAGAGGCTTTCCCACAGGGCTGTCCCACGTGCCACCGTGGTGTGAGTCTATCCTTGGCTGGAAAAGTCGAGGCAGTGCAGGGAAAACAGGTTTCCCTGGAATGGACTGAGACATCTGGGGGACTCTGGAATGGTGGCACCACCCAGGAGTTCCTCTCACCTTTCCTGTAGAGAGCGCCTCCTCTTGAGAAGCGACAGGAACGCCGGGTATTCTTTCCCGACCACGAAAGGAAATGATCCCTCCTCTCGAGCCAGGAGGCGGAAACGGGGTTCCTCTGGATGTGAGCAGGACTCTCGTGCTTTCTCTCTTGTGGTGACGGGTATGTCGGGGAACTTCTTGAGTTGCAGCAAGGGTGTGATTCACCCTTTGGAAGTTCCAGAGGTTAGGTGTGATTAGCCTGGGGACGCCTCAGAGGAAATGGGCCTCATCTCGCCTGGAGGGGAAAACCTCCTGGATTTTCTCGAGTTGCGGCAGGTGCTCTCGACCTACGACGGGGCCAAAGGTACCCGCTCTGGTGGCCTCAGGAAAGGCCAGTCCCCATGCAAGTTGCACGGGGACCTCTCGGATTCCTCTCCCGACGGTGCTGGGGCCTAAGACCTTGTGTGGAGTAGGTGCCGGAAACTGAGGTTTCCTCTCCAGTGCTGACATGGAACTTGGAGTACTTCTGGAGTCTCCCCAGGGGAGTCAGTCCTCGTCTCGAGTGGGGGCATGCACGTGCGCTTTCCTCCGCGAGCTGCAGCAGCAGTGTCACGGTTCCCTTCCCGTGGATCAAGGGATCTGTGGCTTTCCCTCTAGGCTTTCCCAAAGGGCTGTCCCACGTGCCACCGTGGTGTGAATCGATCCTCGTCCTGAAAGTCGAGGCAGTGTAGCGAAACAGGTTTCCCTGGAATGGACTGAGACATCTGGGGGACTCTGGGAATGGTGGCACGACCCTGGAGTTCCGCTCGCCTATCCTGTGGAGAGCGCCTCCTCTTGAGATGCGACGTGAACGCTGGGTATTCTTTCCCGATCATGCAGGGAAAGGATCCCTCCTCTTGAGCTAGGAGGCGGAAACGGGGTTCCTCTAGATGTGGGCGGAACTCTCGTGCTTCCTCTCGAGAGGAGACGGGTATGTCGGCGAACTTCTTTATTTTTAGCAAGTGTGTGAAGGACCCTTTGGAAGTTCCAGAGGTTTGGTGTGATTAGCCTCGAGACGCCTCAGCGGAAATGGGCCTCATCTCGCCTGGAAGGGAGAACCTCCTGGATTTTCTCAAGTTGCTGCAGGTGCTCTCGACCTACGACGGGGACCTCAGGGACCCGCTCTGGTGGCCTCAGGAAAGGCCAGTCCCCATGCGAGTTGCTTGGGGAGACTCACGGAATTCCTCTCCCGTCGATGCTGGGGCCTAAGACCTTTGTGGAGTCGGTGCCGTAAAGTGAGGGTTCCTCTCCAGTGCTGACATGGATCTTGGGGTAATTCTGGAGTCTCCCCAGGGGATTCAGTCCTCGTCTCGAGTGGGGGCATGCACGTGCGCTTTCCTCCCGAGCTGTTTCAGCAGTGTCACGCTTCCCTTTGCGAGGATCAAGGGATCTGTGTCTTTCCCTCGAGGCTTTCCCACGAGGCTTTCCCACGAGGCTTTCCCATAAGGCTGTCCCACGTGCCACTGTGGTGTGAGTCGTTCCTCGGCTTGAAAGTCGAGGCAGTGCAGGGAAAACAGGTTTCCCTGGAATGGACTGAGACATCTGGGGGACTCTGGGAATGGTGGCACGACCCTGGAGTTCCTCTCGCCTTTCCTGTGGACAGCGCCTCCTCTTGAGATGCTCGGGAACGCCGGGAATTCTTTCCCGACCACGCAGGAAAAGGATCCCTCCTCTCGAACTTGGAGGCGGAAACGGGGCTCTTCTGAATGTGGCCGGGACTCTCTTGCTTCCTCTCGAGTGGAGGCGGGTATGTTGGGGAACTTCTTGAGTTGCAGCAAGGGTGTGAAGGATACTTTGGAATTCCAGAGGTTAGGTGTGTTTAGAGTCGAGACGCCTTAGCGAAAATGGGCCTCATCTCCCCTGGAGGAAGAATCTCCTGGATTTTTTTCGAGTCGTGGTACGTGCTCTCGCCTTACGACGGGGACCACTGGGACCCGCTCTGGTGGCCTCAGGAAAGGCCAGTCCCCATGCGAGTTGCTCGGGGCCTCTCGGGATTCCTCTCCCGTCGATGCCAGGGCCTAAGACCTTGTGTGGAGTCGGTGCCTGCCGGGGTCCAGCCCCGATGGATCCAGGGAATTCGAAGGGTGGACGGCGTTGGCGTGGAAAGACTTGTTTGTTTATTAATGTAAGATTAGATTAAGAAACTATAGTGTAGTAAGAAGATTAAGTGGAGGAAGAGGGCTGAATAGCTTGGTTTACGCGGAAGGCCAATAAAATTCCAGGCAAGGAATTTGCACCATCTACATTGGGCCACCGGCGCCCGCTTGAATATGCAAAGGATGCCTCGCCTTAAGCTCCCTTTCGTGCAGGTCTTAACAGCCGGGGCAAGTAAGTAGACCTGGCCGAGCCTCCGCGCCCCAGATGGAGATTCAGCCTGAAGTTAAAGTAAAGAGCAGAGAGTGGGAAGGGGAGAGAAGAAGAGAGAGAGAGAGACATGGGGGGAGCCCAGAGTCCCAAGAAAACCAGGCCCGAGAGACTAGTTCGAGAAACTGGTCCGAGAAACCTGGCCCCCATCCTTTATTGTTCAGAAGGCCTTTTATACTTTTGATAAAACACGGAGATCAATGGGTAACACAAAATTATGTAGCGTTCGCAACCCAGATTCTTTCCGTATATCATTTTGTATACAAAAGGTTTCAGGTGATTTACATTATCTTTTGGCCAAGAGGCTTGTTAACACTTTTTGGCTCTCTTCCTTAATGAATGTTAATTTTGTTTCCCCTGAAGTGTTTTTTTTTTTTTTAATCTGCATCTCCTTAAAGCATTAAATTTACATCTCTATAGAACAAAGGTGTAGTGGGATATAACAAAGAAGGTACTTAACTCAAAGATCTAATGTTGCTAATACCAGGTCTACTACTTGTTTTTCTATATACCACCTATATCTAAAAATAAAGGATATGAAAATTTGGCAGCAAGCATTGACCCAAAAAATGAAACCTTTAATCAGTCCTATTCTAAAGATTTTGACTCCTCGGAAGCTCCTACATTCCTAGGATGTTTTAAGCTTCCTGTGCCTCCTGCGGTCAGGAGGCCTCAAACAATCACATGCGCAGCTGTAGGAGTCCTGCAGGCAGGCTAGAAAGCCATCGAGGGGTTTTTGGATTGAAACACTCTTTTCAAATGCAGAAGACTAAAGCCCTGATTTGACTTTTTCCAGAAAATGTCAGAAGAGTGGAAAAGCAGAGCACAAAAGCCGGCAGATTTTTGTTGGGGTACGTGCTTAGGAATTAGCAGAGGGGTCCCTGAAGTCTGAGCACGCCTTGCGTATGTCAGCTTCCTTCCTCATGACCTTGTCACGGGCGGGATTCCTCGCACTGGCTCCCAGCATCTCACCCTTTTTTATTTTAAATAATTTATTATTTATGTTTAAAATCAGGTGCAGTTCGGTCGCGAGATTCCGAATGCTCTGGCCGAAGAATCTAGACAATACAGGGAAGAATGATTACGAAGAGCAAGATTATAAAGAGTAGACAGAATAGTCTTTCCAGAAATGAAGTTAGAGAAAGTGTGGAAAAAGTCATTGGCTACTCCTGCGGTGGTAAAATCTAATCGGGAGTGTTCCAAGGTCTGAATCTGGTTATGCAGTTTCCCTAAGTCTAAACTAATATCTGAGCTGTTCCAAAACACCTAAAACTTGATTTTTTAACATATTGGGTATTTACACTTGTTGAGTCAATGACCGCTGCCATAGTAACAATAACAGTTATTGTAACCCAGCAAGTACATAATTATCATATCAATAAGTTGTTACAGTTACAGGACATCTTTAAAACCACAAAAGAGGCAGACATTACTTTGAGGAGTTAAACAAGATGGAAACATCCATGGTTCACAAGTCGCTACATTAGGTACGTTAAGTTTTCTGGAATCATTGGTGAAAAGAAGAACATAAGGAGAGGATAGACAAGCCAAAATAGAGTAAATAGAGTCATTTTCTGGTTGGAGTTTGCGCTGCAGCAGCTGTTAGTCCCGCCGGGATCTTGATGTTTCTTTTTGCCTCTTCTGCCGGTGGGAGCAGCGGCCTTCACCCCGCCCTCTGACACTCGCGCTGTTACGGGGCTGCGAGTGTGGTGCACTGGGTTCCGTCAGTCAGGCTGGCCCCGCCCGCAGCTTTTGGGTGCACGGCTGTTTCCCGCGGCGGTGGCGGCAGAGAAGTTCCCTTTTTCTTTTGTGGCGAATCAGTCTGTCCGG
>NW_017200839.1:0-6882 GCF_001704415.2 Capra hircus | reverse complement strand
GCTGCGGCGTCTCGAGGCTAATCACACCTAACCTCTGGAACTTCCTAAGGGTCCTTCACACCCCTTGCTGCAACTCAAGAAGTTCCCCGACATACCCGTCTCCACTCGAAAGGAAGCACGAGAGTCCGCGCCCACATCCAGAGGAGCCCCTTGTCGCCTCCTTGCTCGAGAGGAGGGATCCTTTCCCTGCGTGGTCGGAAATGAATTCCCGCCGTTTCGGTCACATCTCAAGTGGAGGCGCTCTCCACAGGAAAGGTGAGAGGTACTCCAGGGTCGTGCCCACCATTCCCACTGTCCCCCAGATGTCTCAGTCCATTCCAGGGTAACTGTTTTCCCTGCACTGCCTCGACTTTCAAGCCGAGGATCGACTCACACTACGGTGCCACGTGGGACAGCCCTGTGGGGAAGCCTAGAGGAAAGCCACAGATCCTTAATCCACGTGAAGGGAAGCGTGACACTGCTGCTACAGCTCGGGAGGAAAGCGCACGTGCATGCCCCCACTCGAGACAAGGACTGACTCCCTGGGAAGACTCCAGAAGAACCCCTAGATCCAAGTCATCACTGGAGAGGATTCCTCAGCTTCCGGCACCGACTACACACAAGGATTTAGGCCCCGGCATCGACGGGAGAGGAATCCGAGAGGCCCGCGCGCAACTCGCCTGCGGACTGGCCTTTTCTGAGGCCGCCAGAGCGGGTCCCTGAGGTCCCCGACGAAAGTCGAGAGCACCTGCCGCAACTCGAGAAAATCCAGGAGGTTCTCCCCTCCAGGCGAGATGAGGCCCATTTCCGATGAGGCGTCTCGAGGCTAATCACACCTAACATTTGCAACTTCCAAAGGGTCCTTCACACCCTTGCTGCAACTCAAGAAGTTCCCCGACATACCCGTCTCCACTCGAGAGGAAGCACGAGAGTCCCGCCCACATTCAGAGGAGCCCCGTTTCCATCTCCTAGCTCGAGTAGAGGGATCCTTTCCTGCGTGGTCGGGAAAAGAATTCCGGCCTTCCCGTCGCATCTCAAGAGGAGGCGCTCTCCACAGGAAAGGCGAGAGGAACTCCAGGGTCGTGCCACCATTCCCAGAGTCCCCCAGATGTCTCAGTCCATTCCAGGGAAAGCTGTTTTCCTGGTACTGCCTCGACTTTCAAGCGGAGGATCGACTCACACTACGATGGCACGTGGGACAGCCCTGTGGGAAAGCCTCGTGGGAAAGACTGCTGGAAAGCCTCGAGGGAAAGCCACAGATCCCTTGAACCACGCGAAGGGAAGCGTGACACTGCTGCCACACCTCAGGAGGAAAGCGAAAGTACATGCCCCCACTCGAGACGAGGACTGACTCCCTGGGGAGACTCCAGAAGTAACACAAAATCCATGTCAGCACAGGAGAGGAATCCTCGGTTCCGGCACCGACTCCACACAAAGTCTTAGGCCCCATCATCGACAGTAGAGAAATCCCGACAGGCCCCGAGCAACTCTTATGGGGACAGGCCTTTCCTGAGGCCACCAGAGCGGGACCCTGAGGTCCTCGTCGTAATTCGAGAGCACCTGCCGCAATTCGAGAAAATCCAGGAGGTTCTCCCCTCCAGGCGTGATGAGGCCCATTTCCGATGAGGCGTCCCAAGCTAATCACACGTAAACTCTGGAACTTCCAAAGGGTCCTTCACACCCTTGATGCAACTCAACACGTTCCCCGAGATACCCGTCTCCACTCGAGAGGAAGCCACGAAAGTCCCGCCCACATCCAGAGTAGCCCGGTTTCCGCCTCCTAGCTCGAGAGGAGGGATCCTTTCCCTGCGTGGTCGGGAAAGAATTCCCGGCGTTCCCGTCGCATCTCAAGAGGAGGTGCTCTCCACAGGAAAGGCGAGAGGAACTCTAGGTTCGGGCCACCATTCCCAGAGTCCCCCAGATGTCTGTCCATTCCAGGGAAACCTGTTTTCCCTGCACTGCCTCGACTTTCAATCGAGGATCGACTCACACCACGGTGGCACGTGGGACAGCCCTGTGGGAAAGCCTCGTGGGAAAGCCTAGTGGAAAGCCTTGAGGCAAAGCCACTGATCCCTTGATACACATGAAGGGAAGCGTGACACTGGCTGCTACAGCTCGGGAGGTAAGCGCACGTGCATGCCCTCACTGGAGACGAGGACTGACAACCTTGGGGAGACCCCAGAAGTACCCCAATATTCATGTCAGCACTGGCGAGGAATCCTCAGGTTCCGGCACCGACTCCACACAAGGTCTTAGGCCCCGGCATCGACGGGACAGGAATCCGAGAGGCCACCGAGCAACTCACATGGGGACTGGCCTTTCCTGAGGCCACCAGAGCGGGTCCCTGAGGTCCCCGTCGTAAGGCGAGAGCACCTGCCGCAAACGAGAAAATCCAGGAGGTTCTCCCCTCCAGGCGAGATGAGGCCCATTTCCGCTGAGGCATCTCGAGGCTAATGACACCTAGCCTCTGGAACTTCCAAAGGGTCCTTCACACCCTTGCTGCAACTCAAGAAGTTCCCCGACATACCCGTCTCCACTCGAGAGGAAGCACGAAAGTCCCGCCCACATCCAGAGAAGCCCCATTTCCGTCTCCTAGCTCGAGAGGAGGGATCCAATCGCTGGGTGTACGGGAAAGAATTACCGGCGTTCCTGTCGCATCTCAAGAGGAGGCGCTCTCCACAGGAAAGGCGAGACGAACTCCAGGGTCGTGCCACCATTCCCAGACTCCCCCAGATGTCTCATTTCATTCCAGGGAAAACTGATTTCCCTGCACTGCCTCGACTTTCAAGCCGAGGATCGACTCACGCCACGGTGGCTGTGGGACAGCCCTGTGCGAAAGCCTCGAGGGAAAGCCTCGAGGGAAAGCCACAGATCCCTTGATCCACCCGAAGGAAAGCTCGACACTGCTGCTACATTCGGGAGGAAAGCTCATGTGCTGGCCCCTACTCGAGACAAGGACTGACTCCCCTGGGGAGACTCCAGAAGTACCCCAAGATTCATGTCAGCACTGGAGAGGAATCCTCAGGTTCCGGCACGGACTCCACACAAGGACTTAGGCCCCAGCATCGACGGAAGAGGAATCCCGAGAGGCCCCCGAGCAACTCGCATGGGGACTGGCCTTTCCTGAGGAAACCAGATCGGGTCCCTAAAGTCCCCTTCGTAAGTCCAGAGCACCTGCCGCAACTGGAGAAAATCCAGGAGGTTTTTCCCTCCAGGCGAGATGAGGCCCATTTCCGCCGAGGTGTCTCGAGGCTAATCACAGCTAACTTCTGGAACTTCCAAAGGGTCATTCACACCCTTGCTGCAACTCAATAAGTTCCCCGACATACCCGTCTCCACTTGAGAGGAAGCACGAGAGTCCCGATCACGTCCAGAGGAGCCCCGTTTCCTCCTCCTAGCTCTTGAGGAGGGAACCTTTCACTGCGTGTTCGGGAAAAAATTGCGGGCGTTCCCTCGCATCTCAAGAGGAGGCGCTGTCGACAGGAAAGGCGAGAGGAACTCCAGGGTGGTGCCACGATTCCCAGAGTCCCCCAGATGTCTCAGTCCATTCCAGGGAAACCTGTTTTCCCTGCACTGCCTCGACTTTCAAGCCAACGATCGACTCACACCACGGTGGCACGTGGAGCAGCCCTGTGGGAAAGCTTCGTATGAAAGCCTCGTGGGATAGCCTCGAGGGAAAGCCCCTGATCCCCTGATCTTCGCGAAGGGAAGTGTGACACTGCTGCTACAGCACGGGAGGAAAGCGCACGTGCATGCCCCCACTCGAGACGAGGACTGACTCCCCTGGTGAGACTCCAGAAGTACCCCAAGATGCATGTCAGCACTGGAGAGGAATACTCAGGATCCGACACCGACTCCACACAAGGTCTGAGGCCCTGGCATCGACGGGAAAGGAATCCCGAGAGGCCCACAGCAACTCTCATGGGGACTGGCCTTTCTTGAGGCCACCAGAGCAGGTCTCTGAGGTCCCTGTCATAAGTCGAGAGCACCTGCCGCAACTCGAGAAAATCCAGGAGGTTCTCCCCTCCAGCCCAGATGAGACCCATTTTCGCTGCGGCGTCTCGAGGCTAATCACACCTAACCTCTGGAACTTCCTAAGGGTCCTTCACACCCTTGCTGCAACTCAAGAAGTTCCCCCGACATACCCGTCTCCACTCGAAAGGAAGCACGAGAGTCCCGCCCACATCCAGAGGAGCCCCTTGTCGCCTCCTTGCTCGAGAGGAGGGATCCTTTCCCTGCGTGGTCGGAAATGAATTCCCGGCCGTTTCGGTCACATCTCAAGTGGAGGCGCTCTCCACAGGAAAGGTGAGAGGTACTCCAGGGTCGTGCCACCATTCCCACTGTCCCCCAGATGTCTCAGTCCATTCCAGGTAACCTGTTTTCCCTGCACTGCCTCGACTTTCAAGCCGAGGATCGACTCACACTACGGTGCCACGTGGGACAGCCCTGTGGGGAAGCCTAGAGGGAAAGCCACAGATCCCTTAATCCACGTGAAGGGAAGCGTGACACTGCTGCTACAGCTCGGGAGGAAAGCGCACGTGCATGCCCCCACTCGAGACAAGGACTGACTCCCTGGGAAGACTCCAGAAGAACCCCTAGATCCAAGTCATCACTGGAGAGGATTCCTCAGCTTCCGGCACCGACTACACACAAGGATTTAGGCCCCGGCATCGACGGGAGAGGAATCCCGAGAGGCCCGCGCGCAACTCGGCCTGCGGACTGGCCTTTTCTGAGGCCGCCAGAGCGGGTCCCTGAGGTCCCCGACGAAAGTCGAGAGCACCTGCCGCAACTCGAGAAAATCCAGGAGGTTCTCCCCTCCAGGCGAGATGAGGCCCATTTCCGATGAGGCGTCTCGAGGCTAATCACACCTAACATTTGCAACTTCCAAAGGGTCCTTCACACCCTTGCTGCAACTCAAGAAGTTCCCCGACATACCCGTCTCCACTCGAGAGGAAGCACGAGAGTCCCGCCCACATTCAGAGGAGCCCCGTTTCCATCTCCTAGCTCGAGTAGAGGGATCCTTTCCCTGCGTGGTCGGGAAAGAATTCCCGGCCTTCCCGTCGCATCTCAAGAGGAGGCGCTCTCCACAGGAAAGGCGAGAGGAAACTCCAGGGTCGTGCCACCATTCCCAGAGTCCCCCAGATGTCTCAGTCCATTCCAGGGAAAGCTGTTTTCCTGGTACTGCCTCGACTTTCAAGCGGAGGATCGACTCACACTACAGATGGCACGTGGGACAGCCCTGTGGGAAAGCCTCGTGGGAAAGACTGCTGGAAAGCCTCGAGGAAAGCCACAGATCCCTTGAACCACGCGAAGGGAAGCGTGACACTGCTGCCACACCTCAGGAGGAAAGCGAAAGTACATGCCCCCACTCGAGACGAGGACTGACTCCCCTGGGGAGACTCCAGAAGTAACACAAAATCCATGTCAGCACAGGAGAGGAATCCTCGGTTCCGGCACCGACTCCACACAAAGTCTTAGGCCCCATCATCGACAGTAGAGAAATCCCGACAGGCCCCGAGCAACTCTTATGGGGACAGGCCTTTCCTGAGGCCACCAGAGCGGGACCCTGAGGTCCTCGTCGTAATTCGAGAGCACCTGCCGCAATTCGAGAAAATCCAGGAGGTTCTCCCCTCCAGGCGTGATGAGGCCCATTTCCGATGAGGCGTCCCAAGGCTAATCACACGTAAACTCTGGAACTTCCAAAGGGTCCTTCACACCCTTGATGCAACTCAACACGTTCCCCGAGATACCCGTCTCCACTCGAGAGGAAGCACGAAAGTCCCGCCCACATCCAGAGTAGCCCGGTTTCCGCCTCCTAAGCTCGAGAGGAGGGATCCTTTCCCTGCGTGGTCGGGAAAGAATTCCCGGCGTTCCGTCGCATCTCAAGAGGAGGTGCTCTCCACAGGAAAGGCGAGAGGAACTCTAGGTTCGGGCCACCATTCCCAGAGTCCCCCAGATGTCTGTCCATTCCAGGGAAACCTGTTTTCCCTGCACTGCCTCGACTTTCAATCGAGGATCGACTCACACCACGGTGGCACGTGGGACAGCCCTGTGGGAAAGCCTCGTGGGAAAGCCTAGTGGAAAGCCTTGAGGCAAAGCCACTGATCCCTTGATACACATGAAGGGAAGCGTGACACTGCTGCTACAGCTCGGAGGTAAGCGCACGTGCATGCCCTCACTGGAGACGAGGACTGACAACCTTGGGGAGACCCCAGAAGTACCCCAATATTCATGTCAGCACTGGCGAGGAATCCTCAGGTTCCGGCACCGACTCCACACAAGGTCTTAGGCCCCGGCATCGACGGGACAGGAATCCGAGAGGCCACCGAGCAACTCACATGGGGACTGGCCTTTCCTGAGGCCACCAGAGCGGGTCCCTGAGGTCCCCGTCGTAAGGCGAGAGCACCTGCCGCAAACGAGAAAATCCAGGAGGTTCTCCCCTCCAGGCGAGATGAGGCCCATTTCCGCTGAGGCATCTCGAGGCTAATGACACCTAGCCTCTGGAACTTCCAAAGGGTCCTTCACACCCTTGCTGCAACTCAAGAAGTTCCCCGACATACCCGTCTCCACTCGAAAGGAAGCACGAGAGTCCCGCCCACATCCAGAGGAGCCCCTTGTCGCCTCCTAGCTCGAGAGGAGGGATCCTTCCTGCGTGGTCGGAATGAATATTCCGCCGTTTCGGTCACATCTCAAGTGGAGGCGCTCTCCACAGGAAAGGTGAGAGGAACTCCAGGGTCGTGCCACCATTCCCACTGTCCCCCAGATGTCTCAGTCCATTCCAGGGTAACCTGTTTTCCCTGCACTGCCTCGACTTTCAAGCCGAGGATCGACTCACACTACGGTGCCACGTGGGACAGCCCTGTGGGGAAGCCTCGAGGGAAAGCCACAGATCCCTTAATCCAC
>NW_017200838.1:0-6882 GCF_001704415.2 Capra hircus | reverse complement strand
CCTGAGGTCCGTCGTAAGTAGAGAGAAACTGCCGCAACTCGAGAAAATCCAGAAGGTTCTCCCCTCCAGGCGAGATGAGGCCATTTCCAATGAGGCCTCTTGAGGCTAATCACACCTAACGTCTGGAACTTCCAAAGGGTACATCACCACTTGTTGCAACTCAAGAAGTTCCCGACATAACCGTCTCCACCTTGAGAGAAAGCTCGAGACTCCGCCGACATCCAGAGGAGCCCCGTTTCCGCCTCCTAGCTCGAGAGGAGGGATCCTTTCCCTGCGTGTTCGGGAAAGAATTCCCGGCGTTTCCGTCGCATCTCAAGAGGAGGCGCTCTCCACAGGAAAGGCGAGAGGAATTCCAGGGTCGAGCCACCATACCCAGAGTCCCCCAGATGTCTCAGTCCATTCCAGGGAAACCAGTTTTCCCTGCACTGCCTCGACTTTCAAGCCGAGGATCGACTCACACCACGGTGGCACGTGGGACAGCCCTGTGGGAAAGCCTCGTGGGAAAGCCTCGTGGGAAAGCCTCGAGGGAAAGCCACAGATCCTTTGATCCTAGCGAAGGGAAGCGTGACACTGCTGCTACATCTCGGGAGGAAAGCGCACGTGCATGCCCCCACTCGAGACGAGGACTGACTCCCCTGGGGAAACTCCAGAAGTACCCCAAGATCCATATCAGCACTGGAGAGGAATCCTCAGGTTCTGTCACCGACTCCCCACAAGGTCTTAGGCCCCAGCATGGACGGGAGAGGAATCCCGAGAGGCCCGCGAGCAACTTGCATGGGGACTGGCCTTTCCTGAGGCCACCAGAGCGGGTCCCTGAGGTCCCCGTCTTAAGTCGAGAACACCTGCCGCAACTCGAGAAAATCCAGGAGGTTCTCCCTTCCAGGTGAGATGAGGCCCATTTCCGCTGAGGCGTCTCGAGGCTAATCACACCTAACCTCTGGAACTTTCCAAACGGTCCTTCACACTATTGCTGCAACTCAAGAAGTTCCCCGACTTACCCGTCTCCACTCGAGAGGAAGCACGAGAGTCCCGCCCACATCCAGAAGAGACCCGTTTCTGTCTCCTAGCTCGAGAGGAGGGATTCTTTCCCTGCGTGTTCGGGGAAGAATTCCCGGCGTTCCTGTCGCATCACAAGAGGAGACGTTCTCCACAGAAAGGCGAGAGGAACCCCAGGGTCGTGCCACCATTCCCAGAGTCCCCCAGATGTCTCAGTCCATTCCAGGGAAAACATTTTTCCCTGCACTGTCTCGACTTTCAAGCCGAGGATCCACTCACACCACGGTGGCACGTGGGACAGCCCTGTGGGAAAGCCCCTTGGAAAGCCTCGTGGGAAAGACACAGATCCCTTGATCCACGGGAAGGGAAGCGTGACACTTCTGCTAGAGCTGAGGAGGAAAGCGCACGTGCATGCCCCCACTCGAGACGAGGACTGACTCCCTTGGGGAGACTCCCAGAAGTACACCAAGATCCATGTCAGGCACTGGAGAGAAATCCTCAGGGTTCCGGAACCGACTCCACACAAGGCCTTGGCCACAGCATCGACGGGAGAGGAATCCCGAGAGGCCACCGAGCAACTCGCATGGGTCTGGCCTTTCCTGAGGCCACCAGAGCGGGTCCCTGAGTTCCCCGTCCTAAGTCGAGAGCACATGCTTCAACTCGAGATAATACAGGAGGTTCTCCCCTCCAGGCGAGATGAGGCCCATTTCCGCTGAGGCGTCTCGAGTCTAAACACACCTAACCTCTGGAACTTCCAAAGGGTCCTTCACACCCTTGCTGCAACTCAAGAAGTTCCCCGACATACCCGTCTCCACTCGAGAGGAAGCACGAGAGTCCCGCCCACATCCAGAGGAGCCCCGTTTCCGCCTCCTAGCTCGAGAGGAGGGATCCTTTCCCTACGTGGTCGGGAAAGAATTCCCGGCGTTCCTGTCACATCTCAAGAGGAGTCGGTCTCCACCGGAGAGGGGAGAGGAACTCCAGGATCGTGCCACCATTCCCAGAGTCCCCCAGATGTCTCAGTCCATTCCAGGGAAACCTGTTTTCCCTGCACTGCCTCCACCTCAAGCCGAGGATCGACTCACACCACGGTGGCACGTGGAACAGCCCTGTGGGAAAGCCTCGTGGGAAAGCCTCGAGCGAAAGCCACAGATCCCTTGATCCACGCGAAGGGAATCGTGACTCTGCTGCTACAGCTCGAGAGGAAACCGCACGTTCATGCCCCCACTCGAGACGAGGACTGACTCCCCTGGGGAGACTGCAGAAGTACCCCAAGATCCATGTCAGCACTGGAGAGGAATCCTCAGGTTCCGGCACCTGCTGGGAGCCAGTGTGAGGAACCCCCGCCCATGACAAGGTCATGAGGAAGGAAGCTGACATACGCAAGGCATGCTCAGACTTCAGGGACCCCTCTGCAAATTCCTAAGCACGTACCCCAACTAAAATCTGCCGGCTTTTGTGCTCTGTTTTTCCACTCTTCTGACATTTTCTGGAAAAATTCAATTCAGGGCTTTAGTCTTCTGCATTTGAAAGAGTGTTTCAATCCAAAAACCCCTCTGATGGCTTTCTAGCCTGCCTGCAGGACTCGTACAGCTGCGCATGTGATTGTTTGAGGCCTCCTGACCGCAGGAGGCACAGGAAGCTTAAAACTTCCTAGGAATGTAGGAGCTTCCGAGGAGTCAAAATCTTTAGAATAGGACTGATTAATGGTTTCATATTTTGGGTCAATGCTTGCTGCCAAATTTTCATATCCTTTATTTTTAGATATAGTTGGTATATAGAAAAACAAGTAGTAGACCTGGTATTAGCAACATTAGATCTTTGAGTTAAGTACCTTCTTTGTTATATCCCACTGCACCTTTGTTCTATAGAGATGTAACTTTAATGCTTTAAGGAGATGCAGATTAAAAAAAAAAAACACTTCAGGGGAAACAAAATTAACATTCATTAAGGAAGAGAGCCAAAAAGTGTTAACAAGCCTCTTGGCCAAAAGATAATGTAAATCACCTGAGACCTTTTGTATACAAAATGATATACGGAAAGAATCTGGGTTGCGAACGCTACATAATTTTGTGTTACCCATTGATCTCCGTGTTTTATCAAAAGTATAAAAGGCCTTCTGAACAATAAAGGATGGGGGCCAGTTTCTCGAACTAGTCTCTCGGCCTGGTTTCTTGGGACTCTGGCTCCCCCATGTCTCTCTCTCTCTCTTCTTCTCTCCCCTTCCCTCTCTCTGCTCTTTACTTTAACTTCAGGCTGAATCTCCATCTGGGGCGCGGAGGCTCGCCAGGTCTACTTACTTGCCCCGGCTGTTAAGACCCGCACGAAAGGGAGCTTAAGGCGAGGTACCCTTAGATATTCAAGCGTGCGCCGGTGGCCCAACGTAGATGGTGCAAATTCCTTGTCTGGAATTTTATTGGCCTTCCGCGTAAACCAAGCTATTCAGCCCTCTTCCTCCACTTAATCTTCTTACTACACTATAGTTTCTTAATCTAATCTTACATTAATAAACAAACAAGTCTTTCCACGCCAACGCCGTCCACCCTTCGAATTCCCTGGATCCACCGGGGCTGGACCCCAGCAGGCACCGACTCCACACAAGGTCTTAGGCCCTGGCATCGACGGGAGAGGAATCCCGAGAGGCCCCCGAGCAACTCGCAAGGGGACTGGCCTTTCCTGAGGCCACCAGAGCGGGTCCCAGTGGTCCCCGTCGTAAGGCGAGAGCACGTACCGCAACTTGAAAAAATCCAGGAGATTCTCCCCTCCAGGGGAGATGAGGCCCATTTCCGCTAAGGCGTCTCGACTCTAAACACACCTAACCTCTGGAATTCCAAAGGATCCTTCACACCCTTGCTGCAACTCAAGAAGTTCCCCAACATACCCGTCTCCACTCGAGAGGAAGCACAAGAGTCACGCCCACATCCAGAGGAGCCCCGTTTCTGCCTCCAAGTTCGAGAGGAGGGATCCTTTTGCTGCGTGGTCGGGAAAGAATTCCCGGCGTTCCCGTCGCATCTCAAGAGGAGGCGCTGTCCACAGGAAAGGCGAGAGGAACTCCAGGGTCGTGCCACCATTTCCAGAGTCCCCCAGATGTCTCAGTCCATTCCAGGGAAGCCTGTTTCCCTGGCACTGCCTCGACTTTCAAACCGAGGATCGACTGACACCACGGTGGCACGTGGGACATCACTGGGGGAAAGCATCGTTGGAAAGCCTGGTGGGAAAGCCTCTTGGGAAAGCCTCATGGGAAAGCCTCGAGGGAAAGCCACAGATCCCTTGATCCAAGCGAAGGGAAGCGTGACACTGCTGCTACAGCTCGGGAGGAAAGCGCACTTGCATGTCCACACTCGAGACCAGGACTGACTCCCCTGGGGAGACTACAGAAGTACCCCAAGATCCATGTCAGCCCTGGAGAGGAATCCTCAGGTTCCGGCACAGACTCCACACAAGGACTTAGGCCCCGGCATCGAGGGGAGAGGAATCCCGAGAGGCCCCCGAGCAACTCGTATGGGGACCTGCCTTTCCTGAGGCCACCAGAGCGGGATCCTGATGTCCCCGTTGTAAGTCGAGAGCACCTGCCGCAACTCGAGAAAATCCAGGAGGTTCTCCCTTCCAGGCGAGATGAGGCCCTTTCTGCTGAGGCGTCTCGAGGCTAATCACACCAAACCTCTGGAACTTCCAAAGGGCCCTTCACACACTTGCTAAAACTAAAGAAGTTCGCCGACATACCCGTCTTCACTCGAGAGGAAGCACGAGAGTCCCGCCCAAATCTAGAGGAACCCCGTTTCCGCCTCCTAGCACGAGAGGAGGTATCCTTTGCCTGATTGGTCGGGAAAGAATTCCCGGCGTTCCCGTCGCATCGCAAGAGGAGGCACTCTCCACAGGAAAGGCGAGCGGAACTCCAGGGTCGTGCCACAATTCCCACAGTCCCCCAGATGTCTCAGTCCATTCCAGGGAAACCTGTTTCCCTACACTGCCTCGAATTTCAGGACGAGGATCCACTCACAACACGGTGGCACGTGGGACAGCCCTTTGGGAAATCCTTGAGGGAAAGCCACAGATCCCTTGATCCATGCGAAGAGAAGCGTGACACTGCTGCTACAGCTCAGGAGGAAAGCGCACCTGCATGCCCCCACTCGAGACGAGGACTGACTCCCCTGGGGAGACTCCAGAAGTACCCAAGATCTATGTCAGCACTGGAGAGGAATCCTCAGGTTCCGGCACCGGACTCCACACAAGGTCTTAGGCCCCGGCATCGATGGCAGAGAAATCCTGAGAGGCCCCCGAGCAACTCGCATGGGGACTGGCCTTTCCTGAGGCCACCAGAGCGGGTCCCTGAGGACCCCGTCGTAAGTCGAGAGCACCTGCACCAACTCAAGAAAATGCAGGAGGTTCTCCCCTCCAGGGAAGATGAGGCCCATTTCCTCTGAGGCGTCCCCAGGCTAATTAAACCTAACCTCTGGAACTTCCAAAGGGTCCTTCACACCCTTGCTACAACTCAAGAAGTTCCCTGACATACCCGTCTCCACTCGAGAGGAAGCACGAGAGTCCCCGCCCACATCCAGAGGAGCCCGGTTTCCGCCTCATGGCTCGAGAGGAGGGATCTTTCCCCGTGTGGTCGGGAAAGAATTCCTGGCGTTCCCGTCGCATCTCAAGAGGAGGCGCTCTCCACAGGAAAGGAGAGAGGAACTCCAGGGTCGTGCCACCATTCCCAGAGTCCCCCAGATGTCTCAGTGCATTCCAGGGAAACCTGTTTTCCCTGCACTGCCTCGACTTTCAAGCCGAGGATCGACTCACACCACGGTGGCACGTGGGACAGCCCTGTGGGAAAGACTCGAGGGAAAGCCTCGTGGGAAAGCCTCGAGGGAAAGCCACAGTTGCTTTGATCAAACCGAAGGGAAGTGTGACACTGCTGGCTACAGCTCGGGAGGAAAGCGCACGTGCAAGCCCCCACTCGAGACGAGGACTGACTCCCCTAGGGAGACTCCAGAAGTACCCCCAAGATCCACGTCAGCACTGGAGAGGAATCCTCACGTTCTGGCACCGACTCCAAACAAGGTCTTAGGCCCCGGCATCGACGGGAGAGGAATCCCGAGAGGCCCCGAGTAACTAGCATGGGGACTGGCCTTTCTTTGAGGATACCAGAGCGGGTCCCTGAGATCCCCGTCATAAGTCGAGAGCACCTGCACCAACTCGGAGAAATTCCAGGAGGTTCTCCCCTCCAGGCGAGATGAGGCCCATTTCCTCCTAGGCGTCCCCAGGCTAATCACACCTAAACTCTGGAACTTCCAAAACGACCTTCACATCCTTGCTGCAACACAAGAAGTTCCCCGACATACCCGTCTCCACTCGAGAGGAAGCACGAGAGTCCCGCCCACATCCAGAGGAGCCTCGTTTCCGCCTCATAGCTCGAGAGGAGGGATCCTTTCCCTGCGTGGTCGGGAAAGAATTCTCGGTTCCCGTCGCATCTCAAGAGGGGACGCTTTACACAGGAAAGGCGTGAGGAACTCCAGGGTCGTTCCACCATTCCAAGAGTCCCCCAGATGTCTCAGGCCATTCCAGGGAAACCTGTTTTCCCTGCACTGCCTCGACTTTCAAGCGAGGATTGACTCACACGACGGTGGCACGTGGGACAGCCCTGTGGGAAAGCCTCGTGGGGAAAGTCTCGTGGGAAAGCCTCGAGGGAAGCCACAGATCCCTTGATCCACGCGAAGGGGAGCATGACACTGCTGCTACAGTTCGGGAGGAAAGTTCACGTGCATGCCCTTACTCGGGACGAGCGACTGACTCCCCTGTGGAGACTCCAGAAGTACCCCAAAGATCCATGTCAGCACTGGAGAGGAATCCTCAGGTTCCGCACCGACTCCACACAAGGTCGTAGGCCCCCAGGCACGA
>NW_017200837.1:0-6882 GCF_001704415.2 Capra hircus | reverse complement strand
AGTTTGGAAAGCTCGAGGGGAAGCTACAGATCCCTTGATCCATGCAAAGGGAAGCGTGATACTGCTGCTACAGCTCCGGAGGAAAGCGCACGTGCATGCCCCCACTCGAAACGAGGTCTGACTCCCCTGGCGAGACTCCAGAAGTACCCCAAGATCCATGTCAGCACTGGAGAGGAATCCTCAGGTTCTGCACCGACTCCACACAAGGTCTTAGGCCCGCATCGACGGAAGAGGAATCCGAGAGGCCCCAGAGCAACTCGCATGGGGATTGGCCTTTCTTGGGGGCACCAGAGCGGGTCCCTGAGGTCCCCGTCGTAAGTCGAGAGCACCTGACGCAACTCGAGAAAATCCAGGAGGTTCTCCCCTCCAGGCGAGATGAGGCCCATTTCCGCTGAGGCGTCTCGAGGATAATCACACCTAACCTCTGGAACTTCAAAGGGTCCTTCACACCCTTGCTGCAACTCAAGAAGTTCCCCGACATCCCGTCTCCACTCGAGAGGAAGCACAAAGTCCCGCCCACATCCAGAAGAGCCCCATTTCCGCCTCCTAGCTCGAGAGAGGGATCCTTTCCCTGCGTGGGTCGGGAAAGAATTGGCGTTCCCGTCGCATCTCAAGTGCAGGCACTATCCACAGGAAAGCGAGAGGAACTCCAGGGTCGTGCCACCATTCCCAGAGTCCCCCAGATGTCTCAGTCCATTCCAGGGAAACCTGGTTTCCCTGCACTGCCTCCACTTTCAAGCCGAGGATCGACTCACACCCCGGGCACGTGGGACAGCCCTGTGGAAAAGCCTCGTGGGAAAGCCTCGGGGAAAGCCTCGAGGGAAAGCCACAGATCCCTTGATCACGCGAAGGGAAGCGCGAAACTGCTGCTACAGCTCGGAGGAAAGCGCACGTGCATGCCCCACTCGAGACGAGGACTGACTCCCCTGGGGAGACTCCAGAAGTTCCCAAGATCCATATCAGCACTGGAGAAGAATCCTCAGGCTCTGGCTCCGACTCCTCACAAGGTTGTGGCCCCGGCATCGACAGGAGAAGAATCCCGAGAGGCCCTCTAACAACTCACATGGGGACTGGCCTTTCCTGAGGCCACCAGAGCGGTTCCCTGAGGTCCCCGTCGTAAGTCGAGAGCACCTGCCGCAACTCGAGACAATCCAGGAGGTTCTCCCCTCCAGGCGAGATGAGGCCCATTTCCGCTGAGGCGTCTCGAGGCTAATCACATCGAATATCTGCAAGTTTCAAAGGGTCCTTCACACCCTTGCTGCAACTCAAGAAGTTCCCCGACATACCCGTCTCCACTCGAGAGGAAGCACGAGAGTCCCGCCCACATCCAGAGGAGCCCGTTTTCCGCCTCCTTGCTCGAGAGGAGGTATACTTTCCCTGTGTGTCGGGAAAGAATTCCCGGCATTCCCGTCGCATCTCAAAAGGAGGCGCTCTCCACAGGAAAGCGAGAGGAACTCCAGGGTAGTTCCACCATTCCCGAGTCCCCAGTATATCAGTCCATTCCAGTGGAAACCTGTTTTCCCTGCACTGCCTCGACTTTCAAGGCGACGATCGACTCACAGCCACCGTTGGCACGTGGACTGCCCTGTGGGAAAGCCTCGTGGGAAAGCCTCAATCGAAAGCCACAGATCCCTTGATCCACGCCTATGAATGCATGACACTGCTTGGTATAGCTCGGGAGGAATGCGAACGTGCATGCCCACTCGAAACGAGGACTGACTCCCCTGGGAGACTCCAGAAGTACCCAAGATCCATGTCGGCACTGGAGAGGAATCCTCAGGATCACGCACTGACTCCACACAAGGTCTTAGGCCCCGGCATCGACGAGAGAGGAATCCCGAGAGGCCCCCGAGCAACTCGCACGGGACTGGCCTTTCCTGAGGCCACCAGAGCGGGTCCTGAGGTCCCGTCGTAAGTCGAGAGCACCTGCCGCAACTCGAGAAAATCCAGGAGGTTCTCCACTGCAGGCGAGATGAGGCCCATTTCCGCTGAGGCGTCTCGAGGCTAAACACACCTAACCTCTGGAACTTCCAAAGGGACCTTCACACCCTTGCTTCAACTCAAGAAGTTCCCTGACATACCAGTCTCACTCGAGGTTAAGAACGAGAGTCCCGCCTACATCAGGAGGATCCCCGTTTCCCCCTCCTAGCTCGAGAGGAGGATCCTTTCCCTGCGTGGTCGGGAAAGATCTCCCGAGTTCCCGTCGCATCTCAAGAGGAGGTGCTCTCCACAGGAAAGGTGAGAGGAACTCCAGGGTCGTGCCACCATTCCCAGAGAGTCCCCAGATGTCTCAGTCCATTCCAGGAAGCCTGTGTTCCCTGCACTGCCTCGACTTTCAAGCCGACGATCGACTCACACCACGGTGGCACGTGGAGCAGCCCTGTGGGAAAGCTTCGGAAAGCTTCGTGGGAAAGCCTCGTGGAAAGCCTCGAGGGAAAGCCCTGATCCCTGATCTTCGCGAAGGAAAGCGTGACACTGCTGCTACAGCACGGGAGGAAAGCGCACGTGCATGCCCCCACTCGAGACGAGGACTGACTCCCCTGGGGAGACTCCAGAAGTACCCCAAGATGCATGTCAGCACTGGAGAGGAATACTCAGGATCCGACACCGACTCCACACAAGGTCTGAGGCCCTGGCATCGACGGGAAAGGAATCCGAGAGGCCCCACAGCAACTCTCATGGGGACTGGCATTTCTTGAGGCCACCAGAGCGGGTCCCTGAGGTCCCTGTCGTAAGTCGAGAGCACCTGCCGCAACTCGAGAAAATCCAGGAGGTTCTCCCCTCCAGCCGAGATGAGGCCCATTTCCGCTGAGGCGTCTCGAGGCTAATCACACCTAACCTCTGGAACTTCCTAAGGGTCCTTCACACCCTTGCTGCAACTCAAGAAGTTCTCCGACATACCCGTCTCCACTCGAGAGGAAGCACGAGAGTCCCGCCCACATCCAGAGGAGCCCCTTGTCGCCTCCTTGCTCGAGAGGAGGGATCCTTTCCCTGCCTGGTAGGGAAAGAATTCCTGGCGTTCCCGTCGCATCTCACGAGGAGGCGCTCTCCACAGGAAAGGCGAGAGGAACTCCAGGGTCGTGCCACCATTCCAAGATCCCCCAGATGTCTCAGTCCATTCCAGGGAAACCTGTTTTCCCTGCACTGCCTCGACTTTCAAGCCGAGGATCGACTCACACCATGGTGGCACGTGGAGCAGCCCTGTGGGAAAGCCTCGTGGGAAAGCCTCGTTGGAAAGCCTCGAGGGAAAGCCCCTGATCCCTTGATCCTCGCGAATGGAAGCGTGACACTGGCTGCTACAGCTCGGGAGGAAAGCGCACGTGCATGCCCCGACTCGAGACGAGGACTGACTCCCTGGGGGGACTCCAGAAGTACCCCAAGATCCATGTCAGTACTGGATAGAAATCCTCAGGTCGGCACCTTCTCCACACAAGATCTTAGGCCATGGCATCGACGGGAGAGAAATCCCGAGAGGCCCCCGAGCAATTCGCATGGGGACTGGCCTTTCCTGAGGCCACCAGAGCGGGTCCCTGAGGTCCCCGTCGTAAGTCGAGAGCACCTGCCGCAACGCGAGACAATCCAGGAGGTTCTCCCCTCCAGGCGAGATGAGGCCCATTTCCGCTGAGGCGTCTCGAGGCTAATCACACCTAACCTCTGGAACTTCCGAAGGGTCATTCACACCCTTGCTGGCAACTCAAGAAGTTCCCCGACATACCCGGCTCCAATTGAGAGGAAGCACGAGAGTTCCCCCACATCCAAAGGAGCCCCATTTCCGCCTCCAAGCTCGAGAGGAGGGATCCCTTTCCCATCGTGGTCGGGAATGAATTCCCCGCGTTCCCGTCGCAACTCAAGAAGAGGCACTCTCCACAGGAAAGGCGAGAGGAACTCCTGGGTCGTGCCACCATTCCCAGAGTCCCCAGATGTCTCAGTCCATTCTAGGGAAACACGTTTTCCCTGCACTGCCTCGACTTTCAAAGCCGAGGATCGACTCACACCACGGTGGCACGTGGGACAGCCTTGTGGGATAGTCTCGTGGGAGAGCCTCGTGGGAAAGCCTCGAGGGAAAGCCACACATCCCTTGATCCACGCAAAGGGAAGCGTGACACTGCTGCTACAGCTGGGGAAAGGGCACGTGCATGCCCCCACTCGAGACGAGGACTGACTCCCCTGGGGAGACTCCAGAAGTACCCCAAGATCCATGTCAGCACTGGAGAGGATCCTCAGGATCCGACACCGACTCCACACAGGGTCTTAGGCCCTGGCATCGACGGGAAAGGGTTCCCGAGAGGCCCCACATCAACTCTCATGGGGACTGGCCTTTCGTGAGGCCACCAGAGCGGGTCCCTGAGGTCCCCATCGTAAGTCGAGAGCACCTGCCGCAACTCGAGAAAATCCAGGAGGTTCTCCCCTCCAGGCGAGATGAGGCCCATTTCCGCTGAGGCGTCTCGAGGCTAATCACATCGAATATCTGCAAGTTTCAAAGGGTCCTTCACACCCTTGCTGCAACTCAAGAAGTTCCCCGACATACCGGTCTCCACTCGAGAGGAAGCACGAGAGTCCCGCCCACATCCAGAGGAGCCCGTTTTCCGCCTCCTTGCTCGAGAGGAGGTATACTTTCCCTGTGGTCGGGAAAGAATTCCGGCATTCCGTCGCATCTCAAAAAGGAGCGCTCTCCACAGGAAAGGAGAGGAACTCCAGGGTAGTTCCACCATTTCCCGAGTCCCCCAGGTATATCAGTCCATTCCAGGGAAACCTGTTTTCCCTGCACTGCCTCGACTTTCAAGGCGACGATCGACTCACACCACGTTGGCACGTGGGACTGCCCTGTGGGAAAGCCTCGTGGGAAAGCCTCAATCGAAAGCCACAGATCCCTTGATCCACGCCTATGAATGCATGACACTGCTGGTATAGCTCGGGAGGAATGCGAACGTGCATGCCCCCACTCGAGACGAGGACTGACTCCCCTGGGGAGACTCCAGAAGTACCCCAAGATCCATGTCGGCACTGGAGAGGAATCCTCAGGATCACGCACTGACTCCACACAAGGTCTTAGGCCCCGGCATCGACGGGAGAGGAATCCCGAGAGGCCCCGAGCAACTCGCACGGGGACTGGCCTTTCCTGAGGCCACCAGAGCGGGTCCTGAGGTCCCCGTCGTAAGTCGAGAGCACCTGCCGCAACTCGAGAAAATCCAGGAGGTTCTCCCCTCCAGGCGAGATGAGGCCCATTTCCGCTGAGGCATCTCGAGGCTAATCACATCTAACCTCTGGAACTTCAAAGGGTCCTTCACACCCTTGCTGCAACTCAAGAAGTTCCCCGACATACCCGTCTCCACTCAAAATGAAGCACGAGAGTACCGCCCACATCCAGAGGAGCCCCGTTTCCGCCTCCTAGCTCGAGAGGAGGATCCTTTCCCTGCGTGTGGGGAAAGAATTCCCTGCGTTCCCGTCGCATCTCAAGAGGAGGCGCTCTCCACAGGAAAGTCGAGAGGAACTCCAGGGTCGTGCCACCATTCCCAGAGTCCCCCAGATGTCTCAGTCCATGTTTTCCCTCCACTGCCTCGACTTTCAAGCCGAGGATCGACTCACACCACGGTGGCACGTGGACAACCCTGTGGGAAAGCCTCGTGGGAAAGCCTATAGGGAAAGCCACAGATCCCTTGATCCACGTAAAGGGATGCGTGACACTCCTGCTACAGCTCGGAGGAAATCCTACCTGCATGCCCCCAATGGAGACGAGGACTGACGCCCCTGGGGAGACTCCAGAAGTACCCCAAGATCCATGTCGGCACTGGAGAGGAATCCTCAGGTTCACGCACTGACTCCACAGAAGGTCTTAGGCCCCGGCATCGACGGGAGATGAATCCCGAGAGGCCCCGAGCAACTCGCACGGGGACTGGCCTTTCCTGAGGCCACCAGAGCGGGTCCCAGAGGTCCCCGTCGTAAGATCGAGAGCACCTGCCGCAACTCGAAAAAATCCAGGAGGTTCTCCCCTCCAGGCGAGATGAGGCCCGGTTTCCGCTGAGGCGTCACCAGGCTAATCACACCTAAGCTCTGGAACTTCCAAAGGGTCCTTCACACCCTTGCTGCAACTCAAGAAGTTCCCCGACATACCCGTCTCCACTCGAGACGAAGCACGAGAGTCCCGCCCACATCCAGAGGAGCCCCGTTTCCGCATCCTAGCTCGAGAGGAGGGATCCTTTCCCTGCGTGGTCGGAAATGAATTTCCGCCGTTTCGGTCACATCTCAAGTGGAGGCGCTCTCCACAGGAAAGGTGAGAGGTACTCCAGGGTCGTGCCACCATTCCCAGTGTCCCCCAGATATCTCAGTCCATTCCAGGGAAACCTGTTTTCCCTGCACTGCCTCGACTTTCAAGCCGAGGATCTACTCACACTACGGTGCCACGTGGACAGCCCTGTGGGGAAGCCTCGAGGAAAGCCACAGATCCCTTAATCCACGTGAAGGAAGCGTGACACTGCCTGCTACAGCTCGGGAGGAAAGCGCACGTTCATGCCCCCACTCGAGACAAGGACTGACTCCCCTGGGAAGACTCCAGAAGAACCCCTAGATCCAAGTCATCACTGGAGAGGATTCCTCAGCTTCCGGCACCGACTACACACAAGGTCTTAGGCCCCGGCATCGACGGAAGGAATCCGAGAGGCCGAGCGCAACTCGCCTGCGACTGCCTTTTCTGAGGACGCCCAGAGCGGGTCCCTGAGTTCCCCGACGTAAGTCGAGAGCACCTGCCTCAACTCGAGAAAATCCAGGAGGTTCTCCCCTCCAGGCGACATGAGGCCCATTTTTCGCTGAGGCGTCTCGAGGCTAATCACACCTAACATTTGGAACTTCCAAAGGGTCCTTCAAACTCTTGCTGCAACTCAAGAA